>NW_028244341.1:0-68038 GCF_964263255.1 Lissotriton vulgaris
GTCTTACAGCCTATCTGTCAATCTATCTGTCAATCTATCTATCTATCTATCTATCTATCTATCTATCTATCTATCTATCTATCTATCTATCTATCTATCTATCTATCTATCTATCTATCTATCTATCTATCTATCTATCTAACTGTCCGTCCGTCCGTCCGTCCGTCCATCCATCCATCCATCCATCCATCCATCCATCCATCCATCCATCCATCCATCCATCCATCCATCCATATATCCATCTATCTATCTATCTATCTATCTATCTATCTGTCTGTCTGTCTGTCTGTCTGTCTGTCTGTCTGTCTGTCTGTCTGTCTGTCTGTCTGTCTGTCTGTCTATCTATCTATCTATCTATCTATCTGACTGTCCGTCCGTCCATCCATCCATCCATCCATCCATCCATCCATTCATCCATCCATCCATCCATCCATATATCTATCCATCTATCTATCTATCTATCTATCTATCTATCTATCTATCTATCTATCTATCTATCTATCTATCTATCTATCTATCTATCTATCTATCTATCTATCTATCTATCTATCTATCTATCTATCTATCTATCTATCTATCTATCTATCTATCTATCTATCTATCTATCTATCTATCTATCTATCTATCTATCTATCTTCCTGTCTGTCTGTCTGTCTGTCTGTCTGTCTGTCTGTCTGTCTGTCTGTCTGTCTGTCTGTCTGTCTGTCCATCCATCCATCCATCCATTCATCCATCCATCCATCCATATATCTATCCATCTATCTATCTATCTATCTATCTATCTATCTATCTATCTATCTATCTATCTATCTATCTATCTATCTATCTATCTATCTATCTATCTATCTATCTATCTATCTATCTATCTATCTATCTATCTATCTATCTGTCTGTCTGTCTGTCTGTCTGTCTGTCTGTCTGTCTGTCTGTCTGTCTGTCTACATCCCTATAGATAAATATATACATAATGCTTTTTTATATATTTTTTTTAACACAGGTATCAAAACAAAGATGAAATGGGTAGGCTGTAAGACGCCGGGAGGCAAATCAAAAGCACTTAGTGTATAAATATATTTACGGAATAAAAACATAGGTTTCAGGCACGTTATAGCTAGAAGTTAGCATTTAAAAAACCTTAGAAATTCACAGAAAAAAACATAGGTTTCAGGGGCGTTATAGTTAGTTGGACATTTCACTCGTACAAAACCATGGCAATTTCCCTGTTATATTTAGTTCAGCTAATTATAACTCGTGAGCCTGCAATGTACTGCTGATGACATCACATATTATTTCACTCATGACATAGTCAGTGACATCACTGATGACATCACTGATCCATCCATCCATCCATCGGCAGGATCCACTGTTTAAAAAAAATAAATTGGCACTGGGGGTCCTTGTGGGACCCCCTAAGCAGGCCTAGAGTAGAAACACCCTCACCCCCTTTGTTTTGCATGTTTTTTTCTGTTTTCTTGTGCCTCGGTTCTACCGAGACACAAGATGGCTGCCAACACTTCCTGGTTTGGAGTGTTCACCGCCAATTAGCATACAGCTCGTGATCGGGAGGGTGCGCGGATCCTCCGCGGGCCAAAGATATATATATATATATTTACGTTTGGTTTTCTCAGCAACTAATGAGTGGATTTACACCATTTAACAAAAAAGCACCTTTCTGAACCAAGGGCTACCTCTTTGCCAAATGTGGTGTAATTCCGTTCAGCAGTTCGGGCTGTAGCCGCGGTTAAAGTTTCCTATGGAGAATGGCATGGGGAAAACATGTTTTGTGACCCCCCTTTTTTCCCAACCCCCGCTTGCCAAATCACCCCAAAACTTTCAGGATAGGAGTGGACCGGAGGGCTCCACGAGTTTTGAAAATTTTGCGAAGATTCGTCGACAGGCGCCAAAGTTCTTGGAAATAGAATGTTGCGGATTTCCTATGGAAAATAGGTCCTAACTATAACTACTTACTTGCAACCACAGTAGGAAATATACTAGGTGCTTTTGTATGTATATATATGTATATTCACTGAAAAAAACATAGGCTTCAGCGACGTTATAGTTAGAAATTAGCATTTAAAAAACCTTAGAAATTCAGTGAAAAACCTAGACTTTCTTGGACGTTATAGTTAGTTTGATATTTCACTCTTACTAAACCAGAGAAATTCGGTTGTTATAGTTACTTCAGCTAACTATAACTTGCGCCCCCGCAATGCACTGCTGATGATGTCACATATTACATCATTCATGATATGGTCAGTGACATCACTGATGACATCACTGATAATAGCTCAAATTACATCACTGATGACATCATCCAGTGACTGTGTGTTTCTGTAAAGTTTAAATATGTTTTATATATATTTAGGCCAAGGTGTATTGAAAAATGAGTGGGTGTATAAATGTTTGAATGGATGATTTAGTAGGTGCGTGACTGACTGTATAAGTGAGTGATTAAATGTGTCTTACTGAATGCATGGGTTAGTGACTGATATAGACATTCACACAGTTTAGTTTTTTCAGTTGGTGCATAATGGGTTGCATGTGTTGGTGAGTAGCTAAATGAGGGTCTATATGGGTTATTGATTAGTTGTCTGAGTATCTGTATAGGTGCCTGAGTGTCTGTGTGAGTGTGTGGGGGGTCTGACTCTGTGCATAGATGTGTGAGTGGGTGATTCACTGGGTATATGGGTTCAAGAGTGTATCTGTGAAGGGCTGTATGGATGGGTGACTGTGTGTATGGGTGTGTTGGCGAGTGAATGGATGCCTCAGTGGTACATGTCACACTGGTTTCAGTGTCTCTAAGAGCCTCCACTCTATGGCCATATTTGATAGTCACCTGTACTTTTTAGTGTTATCAGGCAGCTGGGTCCTGGGGACCTCCTCACAGTCTCCTAAAGAGACAAGGGACATCTCTGTGGGACCCCACCCACCTTGGGCACTCATCTCCTCCCCCAGGGCGCCACTAGCCATCTGCCGGGGTGGTGCACTCATGGGTGCAGTTTTCTCATACAGGGGACATCTAGCATCATAAGAAAAGTGGCCCACTTGACCACACTTAAAACAGGTCTTGGGCCCTGTGTGAAATAGTTTATCAGTCGGGCCCCTGCCTTCTTCTCAGGGGCCGGCTGGGAACCCTTCTCTTGGTTCCCTTGGGGATTACTTTGGGGCCCTTTCTGGAACTCCCTCTGTTTACCCTTGTCCCCCCAATCCTCGGCTGGGGACCCTGCCTGCCTTTGGCGAAGTCTTCCACATGACCCTTGTGGACCTGGGTGCTCACCCAGGGGTCCGCCACCTCAGCAAGCTTCCTAGGGTTAGTCAGCTAACTATCAATCAGGTGCTGGTGTAGCTCTGGAAAACAATTACTGGGCAAGTGCTACCATGCAAACAAATCATAGAGTGACTCAAAAGTATCCACTTTTCTACCCTTCACCCAACCATTCAATGCAAAAGAAAAACACATATTCCACCCATGTGGTAGACTCTGGTTCCTTGCAATTCCTAAACCTTTGTCTGTATAACTCTGGGGTCAAACCACATCTGGACATTAGGGCTCCCTTCATGTGGGCATAGGACACCTGCTCCTCTGGAGGTAAATCTGACAAGGCGTCCCGCCAAACACTAAAAAAGTGGCCCGCAACCCCGCTCCCCAATCCTTCTCAGGGGCCCGGTGGGCCAACATTGCAGCTTCATAAGCCCGAAACCATTGACCAATCTCCTCATGTTTGTGGAAACCCTTAACTACTTCTTATGGGATGTAGGCCCTTGCTTCTAGAGGCACTGGTGGTGCACTGCCACCAGAGGGAGGAACCTCTAAATTTTTGGCCTTGAGTCCCAATTCCCTCAACACTCTCTCATGTTCAAGATGCCTTTTCTTTTCCTCTAAGGCTAACTTTTTCATTTCTAATTCCATTCCAATTTCTATTTTCTTGCACTCTATGACCCTCTGACTGTCTATTTTGAGCTTGGCTATCTCCAACTTATGCACTCTCTCCCGCTCCCTGTCCTCCAGCTCTCCTGGGTACAGGCACTTGGAAGAAACAATGCTGCCTCACCAGGAAGGTACTTTCTCCCTGGTTAGGGCCAATGGCCCTCAAGCTGCCCATTTAAATTCTCTGTCTCTAACACCAGCTCCTCAGGATGCTCACTGGCAATTCTGGATTCTACCCTGACCTTCAGCGCCTTTTGGTATTCCTCTTTCCTGGTGAGGTCTTTCAAAGAGGTTTTAAATTTCTTGTGCATAGCCTGGAGGTTTTGCACATTGTCAATATCGCTCCTAATGTGTGAATTACCATAGCAATGAGTTTTGATAACAAAATTAATTTTTGCCTAGTCCTCATGTGGCGTTATATTAAACTGTTATATACATTGTGGGACCCCCTTGTCCGGTAATTTGCAGCTTATAATTTTGGTGCATATCTCAGTGTCACTTTTCTCTATATAAATCATTTGAAAGAGGTTTCGATGTACAATGTTTTTTTGATTACCACAAAGAGTGTGAAGATCCTTAACAGTGGCTTGGGAGAGTCAAGGGAAGTGTGAGTGGCATACTATAGTCTACAACCTCAGCTAGTGTGCAATCTCAAAAAGCCTCCTCCCACTACTTTGCTAAAACTCTGCATTGCACTTGATCTTGAATTAACTCAATTGATTGATCTATCTCCGTCCTTTCTATTGAATAACCATCACCTTACCCTCCATAATCTGGGTGCCCTTCTAGCCTTGAGTCAAGACTACTCTGTTCCATGCCTGCCTGCCCTACTTTCTACTATATACTTGCAAAGTGGCCCTCTCCTCATAAATTACTGATTGTCCTTCTGTGAAGTCATTTATTGAAATCACACAATATCGACCCCCTTGTAGTCTATCTACTCAACACAACATTGATTTGTATGAGCTCACAATCATGATCACACCTAACTCCTAATAACTTAAAATGTGCCACAAAGAGGATGGAAGAAATGGATCGTGCAGTCTAATGAGATGAATACCAATGAGCAACAATAACTAACAATCACTAGATTCACCACTCACCATGGTTTCCAGAGAGCATGCTACACACCATAAGGCACTTCAACTCCTCGTCAGGTCCAGTAAGCACTATAAAAATGCAATTACAATACAGGAGAAGTGTGGCTCACTGGTTAGAGGAGGCAGACCTGGAAGCAGAGGTCAGCCCGGGACCAGGGTTCAATTCCCGGCTGGCGGGGTCTTGAGTCCTAAAATGTCCATGGACTCGGCAATCCTCGCTCCGGTGCCTACTCGATTCATGGGTTCACACTCTGCGACTCTGGGCAATAGCTTGCTTAATCTCCACAACGGCCCCTCGCGGCGGGATACCTGGCTTTCACCTTGTGCATACACTGCCGGGGTTATCTCACAGGGGAATACCAAGACGGGTTCCCTAAGCAGGCGCTTAGAAACCGCTTGGTGAATTGCGCTATATAAATTCCTGTACATTTACATTTACAATAAAGATGTTAGTTATCAGCCTGTCAAGTGGCTGCTGTGTTAGTTTTTTCTGATCCAAGCACCTTTAAAAAATAAAAGCATACGAAAAACTCGATTTAAAGTTCAAATGAAGTGCATGTGTCCTAAAATAATCTCGGTAAACTATGCAAACCCATAAGTATATGTTCTATAAAAAATTACTTAGACAGTTTAAGTGTTTTGAAGCTTTTGCTAAACTTCTTAAATATTCGCGGAACATTTATAACACTAATTAAGCTTTCCCGACATCCGACTTGTAAAATATGGCTCCATTAAGCCTGTTAAATAATCTTTACAGTGAGCTATTTCAAATCTTGCTGAGGGATTTGAAGTTCTGCCTCTTCCCCACAGTCAGACTTCCACTGCTCCTCTGCATAATTTAGTAAGTGGCAATGCGAATTGTTTCCCAAGACACGGCAATGAAGTACATCGGGACAGGATTGTAACCCGAGGGGAGTATTTTCTGTGTATTGTTTTGTCTGTGGAGCTTCACTGGACATTAAAATAATAGGAAAGACGCTTTTTCCCGTTCTGCCGTTATTCTAAAGTGAAAATAGAGCAAACTAAAGATGTCTAGTCAGACTCATTTCTCTTCAGTAAACCTTTTTTATGAGCACGGTGACTTTAACATTATGACAAGGAAATACATTGGGACACGAAAAAGTGACCTATGTGATAATTGGGTCTCTCTGAATCAGACACAAATTAATGATGCAGCCTAAAGTAGAAAGAGCTCTGGAGTGTAAAGTAAAGACAATGACTAGAGAGCTGGGGGGTTTTTGCATGGCAGAATATAAAGCTTATCATGATGTTTGTTCACCCTAAGTGTGTATGGAGTACCTTCATCAAGGGAATCAACATTCATTATCGCCAGATTACTTGACTGTAGTGGATGAGACGTATCCAGGATGGTATACACCTGTTACAACGCAACTTTTACAACTACCTACTGTTACAACGCAACTTTTACAACGCATACCATTACAACGCATTGCGCTGGGGGGGCGCTCTAGGATAGGGAATAAGTATAATTTACTATCCAACACCTTCCCTAGTGTCCACGGGGACTGGAGTTAGAATAGTAAATTATACTTACCACTATCCAGCACCTCAAAGCGCTATGCGTTGTAATGGTATGCGTTGTAATGGTCGCGTTGTAACAGTAGGTAGTCGTAATGGTATGCGTTGTAACATGGTACATCCATCCAGGATGCAGGCTCTAGAGCCACAACCTTAATTAAAGGAGAAAGGCGTCTAAAAGAAGTTCAGAAGATATTAAATATAATAGTATAACTAATCTTTTTCTTTGCGTGCACCACACTCTGGGCCATGATGTTTAAAAGCAATTAACTTGTTGGTCACCATCTCTTATTACAGACAAGCGTACCTTCGGAGTCACGCGAATAATGCCCCGGTTACTTACCGGTAATCTTCATTACTCCGAGTATAGTCTTCCTCGCCACATGACTTAACATAGTGAGTTTCAGCTCCACGACAGAACCCTCCAAAGTAAAAAAAGCCTCCCATCTCCTCCCAACATGGCTGACCGGTCACCCCTGACCTCTATAAGAGGCGGGCCGGCCCAACCAACAGTCTGAACCACCAAGCAAAAAATGAAGCCGACAGCCAGACAGGGAGGGGGGGAGGGAACTCATGTGGCGAGGAAGACTATACTCGGAGTAATGAAGATTACCGGTAAGTAACCGGGGCATTACCTCCTCGTTAGTCTTCCTCGCCACATGACTTAACATAGTGAGCAAATACCCAAGCCAAAAAGGCTTCATTGACCACAAGAAAAACAACACCACACGGTGAAGTAGAAAACCAACACAAGGTTTATTCAGTACAAAAAAACAGAAAACAGGAACAACAGTAAACCTGATTCAAGAAACAAAGAAAGAAGGGGCCATTAAGGAGCCATCGCCCCAGCACTCAGAACGGCCCCAGCAAAATCCCCAGGAACAGAACCACCCAGGACAACACGATAATGTTCCATGAACATGTTGGGGGACGACCACGTCGCCGCCCGACAAATCTCCTCAGTGGAGACACCCTTGAAGGAGGCCCAGGAGACAGACACACTCCTAGTGGAACGACCCTGGACCCCCACCGGAACAACCGAACCAAGCATAGGAAAGGAGGATAGCCTGCTTAAGCCAGCGACTCAAGGTGGAAAGAGTGGGCTTGTGGCCAGAATGAACGGGACCAAACGTAACGAACAGGCTATCACACTGGGAAAGGGAAGACGTGCGTTCAAGGTACACCAAAACAGCACGCCGAACATCCAGCAAGGACAGGGACGGCTCCGAGTCAGGAGGGACAGAAGGCAACGACACCTCCCGAGACTGGTTCACCAAGGAAGGAACCTTGGGAAGAAAACGGGGGTCATGACGGAGAATCAACCGGTCAGGCAAAACCCGCAAGAAGGGAGGAGAGCGGAGGAATGAACCCAGCTCGCCCATCCGACCGGCAGAAACAATGGCAACCAGGAAAACCACTATAAAAGTGAGAAACCGCAGAGCCACCGAGGCCAGAGGTTCAAAGGGGGGACCCTGAAGGGCCCGCAGAACGAGGGGGAGATCCCAAGGGGGAGACAGGCAGAGCGTCCGAGGGCGATGGAGAAAACAACTCCGGAGCAAACGAGCCACCAGAGAATCCATCCCGTCGAAATCCGGACTGCGGAAGGCCCGCAAGGCCGCCCACTGGGCCCTCAGGGAAGAAGGGGCCAAACCCAAGGAAAACCCCTCAGCAAGAAAATCCAAGACCCGCAAGGGATCCACGGAAGCGGGCTCCGCACCCTGAAGACCGCACCAACGCGAGAAAGAAGACCAGTGTCGGGCATAGGAGGACAAGGTGGAAGACCTGCGAGAGCCCTGCAGCAAATCCACCACCCCAGAAGAGCAACCACGGGAAAGCAACGTCACCCGCTCAAGAGCCAAACCTGCAGATGGAGCCGGCGCAACACCGACCCCGGGAGCGGGGGGCCCCTCAATGGAAAAGGAAGATCCGGGATCGGCCAGCAGGCTTGAACCGCCAGCTCGCAAAGGAGAGGGTACCAGGGGCGGCGAACCGATCCGGGAACCACCAGAAGCACCCTGGCCTTGTCCAAGCAAATTTTGCAGAGAACCCGAGGGATCAGGGGGATGGGGGGAAATGCGTACAGGAGACCGGAGGGCCAAGGGAATGACAGGGCATCCACACGCCACACCCCCGGAACCGGGAGGAGAGAGCAGAACCTGGGCAGGAGGGCCGACTCCTCGTCCGCGAACAGATCCACCAGAGGCAGACCAAAGCGAGACACCAGCCGGTGAAACACCACTGGAGACAGGGAGAGACAGGATAAAGACGGAAATATCCGACTCAGACGATCCGCCTCCACATTGTCGGACCCCGGGAGATAGACAGCCCGAAGAGACATGACCGACGACTCCGCCCAAGACAACAACTCCTGAGTCAGCAACCAAAGGGAGCGAACCCTGCACCCCCCCTGATGGTTGACATAGCTCCTCACAACCTGGTTGTCCGTCCTGATCAAGACATGGTGACCCTGGAGAGACGGAGCAAAATGAAGGCAAGCCAGGAGGACCGCCTTCAACTCCCGAAAGTTCGAGGAGCAGCGCGACTGGAGGAGATCCCAACGACCCTGAACCGACCCTGAGCCCAAGGTCGCCCCCCAGCCGAGGAGACTGGCATCGGTCGTGACCACCCTGGAAGGGGAAACCAAGAAGGGAAGACCCTCGGAGAGGTGAGACTCCACCAACCACCAACCCAACTCCGAACGAAGCTGAGGGGAGACCGGGACCAGGAACTCGTAATCCTCCGAGCGGGGATCCCAGAATGAAAGCAGATGGTTGATCAAGGGATAAAGGTGGAGGCGAGCCCAGGGGAGAACATTGATGGTCGCCGACATCAGGCCCTGAACCCTTAGCCAGAGGCGAACAGGAGCGGACCCCTGAGCCAGAAGGGACCCCAGATCCCGCCACAAAGTGTCCCGGCGACCCAGAGGCAAGAACACCTTCCCCAGCACCATGTCCAGCCGACCCCCAATGAAGGCCAAGTCCTGAGTGGGCAACAGATGGGACTTCCGCTCGTTGATCAGGAAGCCGTGGGAGGAGAGAACCTCGCAGACCCGTCCGACGTGCAGAATCCCCTTGGAAAAAGAAGAGGCAGAGATTAACCAATCGTCCAGGTAAGGAAAAACCCTGATCCCCTCCCGGTGAAGAACACCCACCAGGGGAGCCAGGATCTTAGTAAACACCCTCGGGGCAGATGACAAGCCAAACGGAAGTACCTGGAATTGATAATGTGCACCCCCAACGCAGAACCGGAGGAAGGACTGTGAAGCCGGATGGACCGGTACATGGAGGTAGGCATCGAGGAGATCCAGAGAAGCCACCACCTCGCCTTGAACCAGAAGAGGCAGAATTTCCTGCAGAGAGATCATTTTGAATTTAGTATGTGGAATATAAGAGTTCAACCACTTCAAATCCAAAACTGGCCGAAAATCCCCAGAAACCTTCCTTACCAGAAAAAGGATGGAGTAGACGCCCGAACCCCTCTGAGTGGGCGGAACAGGGCAGATGGCCCGCTTGGCAAGCAAGTCCTGAACTCCGGCCAGCAAGGCCCGTCTCTTGACCAGGGAGGAAGGCAGGGGAGTAGCGAGGAAAAAGTCCGGAGGAGGGGATGAGAAGGTGATGCAAAATCCCTCCCTCACAATCTGAAGAGCCCAAAGATCCGTGACAGACTCCTCCCAGGCAGGGACGAAGTGGCGGAGACGGCCCCCCACAGGGAACACCCCGGAGGGAGACGGCCGAAAGTCAGGACTTAGGGGTGGAGGAGGAAGCAGCAGCAGCAGGCTGAGACCGGGATTTGTTGAAGAACGGGGCGCCCCGGCCGCGACCCCTCCCACGAAAGGGCGTGCTGCCCTTACCCCTGGAAGAAGAGGAGAAAACACGGCCGCGACCAGGGAAGCGGGCCCCAGATGACTTAATGGGAGCCAGCAACTTGCGGTCCTCAGCAGATTTTTTAATCATAACCTCCAGAGGAGGGCCAAACAACTTAGCCCCAGAAAACGGAATCTTCATGCGCAAAGCCTTCTGGGCAGCCTCCGACTTCCAATGCCGCAGCCAGATCTGACGCCGAGCCTGTATCGCAGCACCCCCAGCAGCAGCCGCCGCACCAAGAGTGTCAAAAGAGATGTTCGAAAGCAGGCGCGTCTGTTGTTCCATCAAGGCAAGGGTGGGGACAACATCAGCCCCCTGATCCAGCAGCTCACCCAGGGACTGGAAGTCCTTCAACAAAGACTGCACGTGCAAGACAAATAGGCTGAGGCCCTGATGGAGAAATTAGCCGCAGCATAGGAACGCTTAGCAGCAGCCTCCACACGTTTGTCCACAGGATCAGAAGGGGAGGCGTCCTCCGAAATGATCGAACCCTGGGAAGACAGGCCCACCACCAGAGAGTCCACTTTCACTGACTGAGGGAAATCCGTCGAGAAACCATCAACAGCGTAACGCTTCGACAGATACCGCGGAAAAGACTGCTTATCCACGTCCAACCACTCCCCCTCAATGACCTTCTTGATGGACGCATGCAGAGGAATGGAGTCCGGAGCCTTGCGCTGATACTGAACAAAGAAATCTTCGGAAACATCTTCCGCCGCAGGAGGAGGAAAAGCCAAGTTATCCCTGACGTGGGAAAGAACATCACGAAGTTCCTGGCCCTGAATATATCGGCCATGGAGATCCTCCTCCTCCCCCTCTGCATCAGACGCAGGAGCGGGGTCCCTGCGAGGACGCTTCGGAGAGGAAGGGCCCTGGGCATCACGCTGCGCAAGGGCATCAGCCACCGCAGACTGGATCATTAACTGCAGGGACTGCGCAGTGAAAGGCAAAGCAGGCAAGGATTCAAACCCAGACCCCTCAGCGACAGAATCCAGATCCATCACAGCAGAACACACACTACCCAGCTAGAATTCAAGGTGAAAAAATACACAGTGACAGACAGAACGCCGGAAGGTTAAATAGCCAGCCGGGAAACCCAGCTGAAGGAAATCCCAGCACCCGGCGGGAAACCCCGCCCACCAGGGGAGGGACGTGCCTGAGACCAATCCCAGAGCGGCAAAGAGCCGTGGGACGAAGAGTAGAAAACCCCGTCAAAGGCGGTAGCGGCCAGCGCCGTGGAACCAGCACCAGACCGGCAAGAGGGAATCCTGCAGCACCCAGAAAACCGGGTAAGAAAACCCCCGCCCAAACATGTGTACGAACTCCCAGTCCCACACATGGTGGATACACCATAAGCGCAGCGGGAAGCGCCATGAATCATGCACGCCGAGAAGCACCCGCGGGCTCTAAATCAGGCACACGCTTCAACACAGCGCGAGAGTCATAGACTGCATAACCGATGTAAACGCGCCCGGCCAAGCCGTACAAAACGCGGCAGACCGGGACGTGTAGTGCACATAAACAGAGGCCGGACCCGGAACTACCAAAAGGAAACGGCTGGCGCCCCAGATAAGGGACAAGTATGCACCGGCCAATGGAGCCCTTAAAAAAAGGGCGAGGGCCACAAAATAACGACCGGGTGAAGATAAGAGGATGAAAACACCACCCCGGCCGCCCCCCCCCCCTCCCCTGTAAACCCACGGCACGCTATGGCAGCACCCAACCGGCCCCACAGGACCGGGGGAAGGAAGAAGGGGGGGATTCAAGGAATCAGGAACCAGGGTCCGCTAAGGCAGGACCTCAAACCCAAAACCCATGGACCAGCTAGAGCAGGTCCAACTTACCTGAACAGCGCCTCTGGAGAGAATCGCGCAGAACAAAAAAAACAGACTGTTGGTTGGGCCGGCCCGTCAGGGGTGACCGGCCGGCCATGTTGGGAGGGGATGGGAGGCTTTTTTTACTTTGGAGGGTTCTGTCGTGGAGCTGAAGCTCACTATGTTAAGTCATGTGGCGAGGAAGACTAACGAGGAGGTAATACAACTCTCACCTTTCCTATCATGCTGACTATCAAAGAAAGGCGATCTCTTTTCTAGTTTACCATACGCCAAATGCTAGTACTGAGGATCAGATGTAGTCTTTTACTGACTGACGGCAGCTTAAGGATGGACTGATGCCCTGCGGATTCATCAGAACTTCCAATCAATTGCAGCATCTGCTCACTGTTATTGCTGCGCAGATGTGAATCCTTACTGGCAGGGTCTCGTTCAGTCAGCTACAGTCGGGCCTAAAGAACCAACCTCCCCTATCTCGCTTGCCAAAATGTAGCTGGAATATGAATGTCTCTTGAAAAAATGAAAGGCAAGAGGCATTTGACAAAGCAAGAACAGTTGGTTTAATTACATGTAGCGGCTGAGACAGCAGGCAACAGAGATGGGGTCTGAAGACTGTCTCAAAGTGAATTGGTTTTGGTTGTCATTTTGTATATTTCACAAGGTGTTATAAAGTGATTTGTGCATTCTATTTAGAAAAGGAATCTAGGCCTTGTGACGGAGTCTTGAATCTGGTCATTTAATAAGAAGTACTGGCGGGTTTTTACCCTGCATTGATACAATGGGGCACTAGTGGGTATGTTTCCAGATGTCCCACATGGGGAGCGCGTGATCACTGGATGTTGTGCAAAATTATCTGTGCTGATTGGCTGAGTATTCCTAACTTAGGGGCCGATTACGATGGTGGAAGGACTGGAGTCCGTCCGCCATCGTGGGGCCGACTGGCACTGTCTGCAATACATGCGGAGGTTCCACATACCAAACCAGGATGTGACCGCCACAATGGCGATCACATTTTGCATTTCAACATTGCAGACCTCCTGCGATGTTAAAATAGCATGTTGTGCATTTCACTGCACTACGTGGCAGGCACCACATGGTGCCTGCCACTTGGTGCAGTAAAATGTAGGGGGTACCATGAGTACCCCCCAGTGCACGCACACCTGCTCCCAACACAAGGGGGCCCGAAGCGGGCCCCAAAACCAATCTCCACCAGCCCTTCAATGGCGGTTTACCCGCCACGGAAAGGATGGCTGGAGACAGCATCGTGATTTGGCAGACGGTGCCTGCTAGGCACCGCCACCATTTCATGGATGCAGACCGCTCCACCAGGCAATCGCAACGATTGCCTGTGGCGGTTCCGTGGTGGATGGTCTTTCCGTCCGCTGCGGTCCAAATGCGATTCCCTCCACCATCGTAATGTGGTAGGGGAAAATCGCGGTCCTATTGCGGAAGGACCACCACTGCATGGCTGGCAGTGGCTGTCCTTCCGCAAATTTAATCAGCCCCTTAGTGTGGCATCTGACTTCATGGTGTTTTGGTAATGTGTGTTCTTCTGGCCAAATGTTTTTTATTGGGGGCCAGTCTCATGAGACCATTGTGGTATTGCTGCCTATCTGTGATATCGTTCCGGGTTTTCCTGTTTGCATGTTTGTCTAAGGGTTATGTGTCTCTCCACCTGTGATCTATCAATCAGTTACTTCAGGCCTAGGTCACAGGGCCTGCCTGACCACATACTTCTGACTCAGGGTTGAGGGGGAAGTCACATCGGGTGATTTCAACAATGGTGATGTGAGTTCGACATTATACAAACATATTACATGACGTGCATTGGGATTGTATTTTCCAACATAAACATTCGGATCTCTTTGAGAAGTCCAAAGAAATATTCTTACTTCCCCACAGGGAACTGGACTGTGCCCTTCCCAAGGACCCTGGGTGTGGCAGTCTGTTGCTGAACAGGAGGCCTTGAGATAATATCTGCAGGTAAATCAATTAAATGGCTTAACCCCTTCCATGCTCATGACGAGCTCAGCTCGTCATGAGGCACAGTGGAGCTGTGCTGATGACGAGCTGAGCTCGTCATGAAAGAACCAAAATCACACTTTCCAGCACAGGAGGGGAAAATGCACAGCAGCGATGTGGTTAATAATCCAATCTTCATCCCAATGCTAGAACTTCAATAGTCTTCAAGCCCAATAAATCCAAGAAATTAAGGCCTTGCATTGACTATAGGTGTCTAAATGAAATAACCTTTAAGCATCAGTATACTCTTTCCCTTATAAAAGATATCTTAAAATCTGCGAGTGGTGCTTAGATTTTCCCTATGCTAGATGTATGTGGGGCATACCACCTTCTACATATTATGCAAGGATATGAGTAGCAAACAGAATTCCAGACTCCCCAGGGCCATTATGAATAACAAGAAATGCCACTTAGCGGGGCATGGTTAACTGCCAAACAATATGGCTGATCCATAGCTGCCAGTAATTGATTCCCTCACCATCCAATTAAAATCCGACTGGTGCTAGCATATTTAAGGTTTACTTGGAACCCAGGCTCCCCTGACATGTGGTAGTGAAAATCCTTCTGCAGCACCAGTGAGAGGTAGAAGTCGACTATTCCCAGGAGTCTCGTAGAGGGACAAAAATAGAGGACAGCGGATCAGAGGCCTAACCTGGGGCCGGGAAGCCCAGGACTGCTCGCTGGCAGCTGCACTCCCTTTAGGATGCCCACAAGTGAATTGGAGGTGAGAGCTAGTTGAGATAAGGGCTTAGGCACACAATAGTGTGGGCATTCGGCCTGGAGGTGATGGCTGTTAGAAGATCAAGAGTCGCAGTGCTGGGCTGAAGATACAGCACCCCCCGGGCAGCACAACTGAAGCAGCGGAGAGGCCGAGGTGCGCCACGTGCCGAGACATGAGAGTGGTTGGGGTGGAGCCAGGGACAGTCAAGTGATTGAGCAGAGGCCTCAGCCCCACAAGAGAGTGGCCCTATCCTTTTCAGACCTGTAGATTTGGTGGGCATAGCAACGTGAAAATGTTGGGGTCCCCCCTGCCGATAACGAACCACAATGGGTGATCCTGGACCTGACTAGCTTTGGGCCCAAAGCGTTCCACGAGGGCATCAAGTGTGGGAGGGGTCGCAAATCCAAGAAGGAATACCCTCCTTTCGGTTTTCCCCTACTCATAGAGGTGCCAGCACCACAGAGTTCAAGGGGCAATGTCCTGCACAGCACACGTGATAGGTCCAGGACCCCTGAAACAAAAAGAACAAAGGATTTTCTGCTTGAATACAGCTTGCAGAGCAATAAGCACTGGTGGGACTCAGTGATCACAAGGCTGGTGATCTTAATATCTGTCGCTGAGGTTAGGGGTGAGGGAAGTGTCTGGCATCGTTGTGTGCCCGCATCAGGGATGGCCATAGTGGGGTGAAGGCTCAGTGTGCTGGTACCCTGCAGCCTATGTGGCCACCACACCCACAACAAAATATTGCACCTCCATGAAGAATCCCAATTACAACTGTTGTGTGTCGATTTAGATAGCGTATATAGATTTCCCTATTCATGCAATTATAAAGGTACAATACACGTTGCCCTTATTTAGGCATAGAAATCCAGCCTTTATTTAGGCATTGCTCATACTAACCTAATACAGGCATGGTCAACTACATCCGTTCATCTTCGTCACAACGAGCTCTTGGAAAACCAGACTCTTAAGCCTGTAGGACTTCCCCTTGCCTGGATATTGATTGCTACAAGAACTCATTTATTATGCATGAACATCTATTCCTTAGGGGTTCATTCATGACATTCTTATGCCCGACTTTTACGTCAATACCGGCATTCCTAAACACCTTCAAGGTATAAATATACCTTCACTTGAATGAATGAATGAATGAAACACATTTTATAATGCGCAACTTAGCCCAAGGGCGTCAAGGCGCAGGGCAAAGCCAAAATAAAAACAAAAGATCTCAAAGTTGCCGGGAACATTGCTTACTGATAGTCTTCACAGAACAACCAGGTTTTTAAATCCTTGCGCAACAAGGCCAGAGATGGTTGTGCCATCAAGGCGGGGGGAAGGGAATTCCAGAGCTTAGGAGTAATGAAGGAAGCTTTCCCCCCCATCTGGCTTTAACAAATCTGGGCATTTGAAGGAGTTTTTTGGTAGAGAGGATCGAAGAGCTCTGGTTGGAAGGTAAGGAACAAGCAGGGACCTAATACCCTCCGCCCGAGCCATAAATGGCCCCCTGGGCTAGGCAGAGAAGTTTAAACGAGATCCTTGCCTGAATGGGCAGCCAGTGGAGGTTTTTCCTCGCCAAGGAAGCTGACGAAAGTCTAGGGAGGTTAAGCACCAACCTGGCTGCCGCATTCTGGACCATCTGTAACCGATGGACAGAGCTCTTATTCATGCCCACGTATAGTGTGTTACAGTAGTCCAATCTCGATAATACTAGGGAAATCGTTGCCTGCTTCCTTGCATCTAATGAAAGATAGGAACCTATCTTTTTGAGGATTCTAATAATCCCACAGCATGTGGATACGGTCCTGTTTACCTGGCGGTCAAATGAGAGGGAGGTATCAAATAAAACCCCAAGGTTCTTAGCGGAAAGAGATGGAAGAGGACTTTCCCCAAGGGAATCCGGCCACCAGTCTTTGGACCATGTATCCTGTCCACCGCCAAAAATCAACACTTCAGACTTTTCGCCATTAAGTTTTAAATAATTTTTCACCATCCAGCGGGAAACTGCCTCCATATAGGTTTTAAAATTGAGGGCAGAGTCTTTCACCGACTGGGTGAGGGAGACCATGATTTGGGTGTCGTCGGCATAGGACAACACATCAAAACCATAGGATCTCACTACCTTAGCAAAGTGGGGCCACATAGATATTGAACAGAGTGGGACTTAAAGAAGATCCCCGAGGGACCCCACATTTGCTATGGCAAACCTTGGTGTGGTTCGGCTACCTACTGGCATGACGCAGATCGCCACAGCAAGTCCAGAAGGATGTCAAGTCCCCAACTGACGCACTCACCAGAAACTGCCATACTTCTCGTCAGGAATCCAGCTCCAGTGTTTCTTACTCCCCTTTCGGGGTGTTAGAGATCGAGTTACGGTAAAGAGATACCAAACTCTCTCAGTCTAAGGTATGGAGCAGACTAGAACCTAGAGAAACTTTTGGCAACTCTTGGCAAAATTAAACTTAAGCTAAACTAAACTATAGCTATGCAGCACCTACTTCTTCCCTCATGCTATACTTAGGTTAGGTACACAGGGGTAGGATTATTTTAGAAGCACCAGTTAAGTATTTTAGCCCGTGTTATTTATGTATGTATTTTTATATATGTCATAGCTACAGACCATGCTATTGCAGTATTATTATTTCTTACTGCTAACGCTGTATGTATTATTGTTCACATTCTGTCTGTCGATTGTAGCAGTCCATATCTCTTGCATGAGAAATAAGACTGTTCAATAAACACTTTTATTAAAACGCCCATCTCTCTATTTCTGTGAGACTCTGTAGAAACGAAGCATGCACGACCGACTGAGTGAAACTGTTATCTATTGTTTCCACGATTCTGAGACGAGTTCCGATTCTAAAGGGAAACCAAGTTGTCATGTTTATGCGGTTGTCAGAAACTAATCCCTTCATTTTCATTCGAGAAGTTTCTAATGACCTCTGAGTAAGCTGGCACACACAAGTAATTAAGTTTAATGTACTCGATAGAGACATACTAACCTCAGTCCTATGTCAAAACTATAGTGTATAATATTCCAATGGGCAGAACCTATCAGGGATATAGGAACTTTACTACACAGCTGGCTAAGTCGACACATGACAGCAGTGACCACAGAATAGCGGTTCGGGGTTGGGAGCCAGGGGTCATGACCAGGAGTCATAGACCCAAACCCACATAGATAATTAACCTTGATAAGTACGCCAAAGTGATGGCCACCGCCGTCGGAGCAATCAGGATGTGGATGGTGGCTATGGGCAGGAAACTCCCCCACAGGCGAACCCTCATTGCTGAAAATCATGGCTACCATCCGAGACCTATGAGGCACTGTAGAGCCAAAATTAGATGTAGTCATGGTAGATGTGATTCTCTTGTGGGCTGATGTTGGCTTCATATCTGAAAAAGTTAAAATGGTGGAGCCCCAACTAAATTGCCTGCACTCAACAGCAAAGAGACTGGAGGAACAGGTCCACACTCTAAAGAAGCAAAATGCAATCATCAACGCAAGGCTGGAGGATCAAGAAGGACGTGCCAGAAGAAACAATATCTGAGTGGTGGGGTCCCAGAGGAGGCAGAGTGGCCAAGTGTGGATCTTTTCCTGGAGGACGTAATTCTAAATACCCTCTGTCCCAAGAGACTGTCCGACTTCTTCTCGATCGAGAGCGTGCACAGGACTCTGGGCCCGATTCACAGAATGAACTTAAGACTCAATCCTAAACTTACTACTATTTTGGTATTCACAGAATGAACTTACTACTTTTGGTATTCACAGAAGTTAGGATTTTATCTTAAGTTTGTCTTAAGACAGACTTAAGTCAAAATCCTAACTTCTGTGAATACCAAAAGTAGTAAGTTCATTCTGTGAATACCAAAATAGTAGTAAGTTTAGGATTGAGTCTTAAGTTCATTCTGTGAATCGGGCCCTCTGAGTCCCCCGCCAATGCCAGGCACCCCTCCATGCACTATAATAGCTAGAAAATGTAATTACAGGGATCGAGATGCAATCTTCTAGTCGGCTCGCACTCATGGGGACTTGCACATCGAAAATGTGTCCATTTGATTTTTTTCTGACTTCACCCTGCAAGTGCAAAGACAGAGAAGGAGCTTCAAAGAAGTGCAGAAGGCACTGCGAGTCACCGAAGTTAAATACATGATGATGTTTCCAGCCAAGCTGCGAGAGGTCAAAGATGGCAAGCCATGGGGGGGCGTGGCTAGCAACATGGCCGAGTGAGTCGCACTCTGCGCCAGCTCCGGCTAGCCGAATTAATCCGACATCATTACCTTGTTCCACCGACTTCTTAAAAACCGCATGCTGTGGCGAATGACTGGCTGACCCCAGCGGCTGCTTTTGCCAATCCTCCTGAGCGGCGAGAACCCAGTAATCGCCGAAAACAGCCACCAGGTCCGGAGCTGGAGCCGGATCCAAGATGGCGGCGGCCGCATCGGATTGCCGATTAACCCGAGGCTCGGACCTGATGGTCGCCTGAGGGGCTGTTGAGCCGCGCCCTTGTAGCGCTGACCGTCTCTGGGGCTGGGAGCTACCCCGGAGTCCTCCTTTACCACACCGGGACCTGCCTGGACCTTACGGAGGCGGCGGATCGGAGGAGAGTGACCTTCACCTGACCCCTCCCCCCATGCGGCGCTGGGGCTTGGCGGGCGAGGTGCCCCGGATCCAGACTCCTGACGGGACCAAGGTGTGTGGGCTGCGGTGGAGGGACCCCATGCGAGACACGAGAGTGAGGCCCTAATTGCATCCACGGGGTGAAGAGGCGACCCGACCTGCAGATGACCAGAGCCATGGCGCACCCCTGACGGGAGGAGATTGACCCCGCTGCTGTTTGGAGATCGGGGGAAGAAGGCAGGTCAGGGGGAGCGTGGTGGGTGGGTACTTTTGTGCAGCCCCACGTCGCATTTAATATACCCAGTGCGCATAATACCCGGAGGGCTGAGCCAAACCAGGGGACTGCCTAGGAACAGGCGAGCGCTGCTGTCCTGAATTCGCGCACAATGTGCCCCTTCGGCTGCGCCCCCCCCACGGGGCCGATAGACACCCTTCTGGACCCGACCTAGCCAGTCACCCCGGCTACGCCGCTACCCCTGCCTCCCGCGCCCAGAAGAAGATTGCTGCGGCCTGGGGCCCTCGCCTACCGGGCCATTTTCCTGAGGCTGTGGGCATATTTCCCCATACGCCTTGCTGGGCCCCCGTTCCGAGAGCACGATGGAGGGAAGAGGCGGGCGAATACTCGGTCCCTGGACTTTACCCTCCACCCCCCCCCCCGCGCCAGAGAAGCCAGTCCGCCATGGGGAAGAAGGAGGCGGTCGAAAAGGCACAGAAGCAGGGCCTCATAGACAAATTCGCAGTGGCGCATCAGACTGGTGGCGGAGATGCAACAGGATTGAACTCGGACACAGCTCTTCTGATGAGTGCGATACAGGCTTCTAGAGCAGACATCCAGGCGTCCAGAACGGCCCTTGAAGTGAAGATCGGTGAGGTAGGGGTGGAGGCCAATCTACTATGGCAGGACTTCAGAAACCTTACGGAGAGGGTCACCACGACGGAGACGCTATTGGGGGAGGCGGAGGATGTCATGCACGGCCTCCGGAAAGACGTTAAAGACTTACAGGCGGCGCACAAACAGCTC
Organism: Lissotriton vulgaris; assembly: GCF_964263255.1. NCBI lineage: Eukaryota > Metazoa > Chordata > Amphibia > Caudata > Salamandridae > Lissotriton > Lissotriton vulgaris. The sequence goes on from NW_028244341.1 coordinate 20,645, forward strand.
CTATGGAAGGTGGACGATGCAGAAAACAGGGCAAGGCGGAACAACCTCCATTTTGTGGGATTTAGAGAAGGTATCGAGGGGGCCGATATGGTGGCGTTTCTGCACACGTGGCTGATCGAGACTCTGCCCGGGCGCACTTCTCCAACTGCTTCATCATTGAAAGGGCACACATAGCGCTTCTGGCCAAGCCACTGGCAGGGGGACGGCCAAGGCCGGTCATCGCGAGGTTCTTGAACTTTGCTGACAGAGACCTGATCCTGCGAGAGGCCAGAAAATTGGGAGAGATTCGACTCGAGAACGCACAAATAATGATTTTACGCGACTACAGCCAGGAGGTACAGAAGGCTCAACGTTCCTTTGAAACAGTAAAGGCCAAACTCAGAGAGTTGAAGATACAATACTGATTAAAAAACACCCACCAATGAAACTGACATGGGTTTGGAATGACCATCAGGGTACCTACGTGGGAGTAAGAGGGACATGGAGAAGGAGAGAATACACATTTATCTCAGCCTATACTCCGCCTAAACTACAGGCAGATACTATGTAGGGAGTGTCAGACATCATACTCAACACATCAGACACTATACAAATAGTTGGGGGGACTTCAATGACGTAATGAGTACGGCTGCAGACAGGACAGGTACACGAGATAGACCCCACACTATGACCCCACTAGCCAAAGTTATGACGGCACTGGGCCTTCTGAAAGTGTGGTGCTGGCTACACCCAGACACACAGGCATACTCCTTCTTCTCGGGAGCACACAAAGTCTACTCCTGCCTAGACTATATCTTTATGGCAAGACAAGCACTACAGGTGACAGACTCAGCGGAATATTATGCCTGAGGGATATCTGATCACTCACCCCTGGTGATACAGGTTGGTAGGAGGAGGGAAGGCCCTGTACTCCTTAGACTCTCAGCTTGGGACTTGCAAGACCCGGATATCATAAAGGCACTTAAAGTAGTGCTTCGAGATAGGGCTCACTGTAGACTGGCGGAGGCTAGGAAAAAGAGACAGTCTGAGGTCCAGACCTTGGAAGCACTAATCTTGCAGCTGGAGAGCGAACACCTACTCAAGAGGGATATAGGGACGCAACGACGCCTTGCCGATACACAGGCCCAGTACAGACAACTAGTGACTGGGGAGGCTGAGTCGCAAGCACTAGCCACTCTCCACCGCAGCTATGATGTGGGAGATAAATCTGGCAAACTTTTGGCATGGCTTAGCAGGAAAGAGAGAGATGAACGTTGGGTCGACAGAATACAGGTGTGTCCTGACGACTGGGTATGTACCGATGACAAGATAGCTAAAGCATTTGCCGACTACAATGAAACCCTATACAAGGCCCATGATCTGGGATCCAAACTCGAGGCATTGCAATACATGACAACCATCAGCCTCCCGACTCTTGACGAAACTGACTGCATGGACCTAGAGTCTGACGTCACTGAGGAAGAAGTCAGGGTGGCACTGACTAAACTCCGAGTGGGGAAAGCCCCAGGCCCCAATGGATTCCCAGCGGAGTTTTTCAAGAAGATGGCTGACCTCCTGACCCAACATTTGCAGGGCCTCTTCCGGGATGCTGAGGAGGAGGGACAGTTCCCGCCGGACATCAGGTAGGCCACGATTGTCCCAATTCATAAGTCAGGGAAACCGGCAGAAGATTGCACATCCTATCGCCCCATCTCATTGCTGAACGTGGATGCGAAGATCTATGCCATGTTTCTGGCTCTCCGTATGAGAAGGGTCATCCCGGGGTTGATCCATATGGACCAGACGGGGTTCATCCCGGAAAGGGTGACTAGGCACAACCTGCGAAGAACACATAATTGGCTTTGTGAGGTGGAAGACAGAGCAGAGCCACATTGGTTCTTGTCACTAGACTCAGAAAAGGCGTTTGATGCTGTTCATTGGCCCTTCTTGGAGGGAGTGCTGGAACAAATGGGCTTTTGACCCAAATATAGGTGCAAAATAAGTATACTCTACGCAGGCCCTAGTGCCTGTGTAAGGGTTAACAGGACAATGTCAAGGGCCTTTCCCATCCAACGGGGAACTCGCCAAGGGTGCCCAATATCGCCCCTGCTCTTGGCCTTGACTATCGAGGTGATGGCTTGCGCAGTAAGACAAAACAAGAGGATCACCGGGTTTCGGATGGGACTGGCGGATGTACAGGACGAGAAACTATCGCTATATGCCAACGATGTTCTGCTATATGTCACACGGCCGAACAGCACAGTACCGGCGCTCTTTGACGAGTTGGCAAGATATGGCGCTAGGTCAGGATATCAGATCAACTGGCACAAATCAACGCTCTATGACCCCCCCGAGGACGTAACGACTGGCCCCAATTGCCACAGAGGCTACAGACGACCGACGGCGGATTTCAGTCCTTGGGATATTTGTCGCAACTGACAGCACCGTCTTGTATGAACAAAATGTTAACCGTGTTCTACGTGACTTCAAACTTGATGCCTGTAGGTGGCAAACGCTTCCCTTGACAATACTGTGAAGGGCAGCCATGTTCAAAATGATCTCCCTCCCAAAATTCCTCTACGCCTTTCAAAATGAATATTTCCCGGTGCCACCTAGGACTTTACGGGACGTACAGGCGGAGCTCCGGTCCTACCTATGGCTGGGAATACACCCTAGAGTGGCGCTAGCAACATTGCAGCAACACCAATATGATGGATGGATTTCCCTTACTGACCTTGAAGCTTACTACTGGGCAGAGCACTTGACCCCCATTAACGACTGAATACACGCACCCACCACACACCCCACATATGCCCTATAAAGGTACACCATGGGTACACATTCATGCCTCCACTACATATATGGTGGGAAGGGTCAGGCCAGATTACTACCAGCTACTAAAATCATGCTCAGGGCATGGAACAGAGTCTCGAATATCACTGGGTGGGCCCATAGACCTACGAAGCAGACGCCGCTGTGGGAATGCTCCTGGCTCAAAGAACTTGGCAAGCTGAAGGGGTTTCAGGGCTGGGACGCCATCGGCGTTTCCACTCTTGGGGATGTAGCCAAAAATGGAGAATTAAAACCCTTTACCTCCTTACAGGCTGAATTTGGAATACACCGCTCCCAGTTTTTTAAATACATACAATTGAGGCATGCATGGCGGGCAGAGGTAGCACTACAAGAGCCGCTCCCTGAATACGCCCCACTAGAGGGCCGCTTACTGCAGGAAAGGATCCCCGAAAAGGCTGTATCCCTGACCTACAAGACGATCATGAATAATAAACCTGATAAACTGGAGGGTCTTCCAGCCACATGGGAACAAGAAATAGGGGAGATGGATGATGTAGACTGGGGGGTGGTTCTGATACACCCTAGGGAAGTGGCAAGCAAGTCAAGCTTATGCCTGATCCAGTTCAAGGTCCTACACAGGGCATACTATGATAGAATATGGCTCGATAAAATGGGGAGAATTTCTGATCCTAGCTGCCTGCGATGCGGACATGATAGCGGTAGTTTCCTACACATAATATGGTCCTGCCCAAATATTCAGGCGTATTGGGTTGCGATCACCGCTGAACTGAGTGCAGTATTGGAGATAGACATACCATACGACTGAAAGCTCATCCTCTTGGGAATGACTAATGATGTAGACTTGGCCCGTCCACTGCTAATCTTCCTAGTGTTAGCCTTAGTAGTGGCCAAAAGAGACTTAGCAAGGAAATGCGGGGCGCCTGATACACCCCAGCAGGGGGAGTGGAGGAGGGGTCTAGACATGTACATGACGGCTGAAAGGGTCACCTATAAAGCGAGAGGATGCCCGAAGAAATTCCGTAGAGTATGGAGTAAATGGAGACACTATCATGGTTTAAACGGAGGTCTATGAGGGGGCCCAAGCATGTATATGTTGACTTGTTGAGGGAGGATGGGCTGTGCGGAATCGCGATGATGGGTGGAAATGTGGGGTATACTGATATGAAAGAACATTTGAACTATGATGATGGGACGTTGCAATCTGACGGACATGGAGGGGATGTGGGGTGAATGCGCGGGGACACTGCTTGATGCTGACATGCCCGTTATATATTTTTCTATGTAGAAAAAAACAATAATAATGTTTCCCAAAAAAAAAAAGATGGCAAGACATGGCACTTCAATGCACTGGAGAAGGCATGGGACTGGATTGAAGGCTGGCGGACATGTGGCCAGAGAGCGGCGAGGAACGGCTGCACTGGGCACCCCGATGCAGAGAAGGAACTATGAAGCTCTACCTACCCGGAATGACATCACCCCCTGCCCTAATGGACACGTGTGCAAAAGCCCTCATGGGCTCAGAAACATTAGGTTACGTAGTCATATTGTGTGGTTGTAAATGATAGGATCAATCAGTGGCAATCTAGGGAGAGCAATGCGCAGTCAAGGGGGAGCAGCCAACTGGCTGCAAATGAAACATGCACATGGCACCGGAGACTAATCAATCTCTGGAGATACATGTGAGGGTATATCACATTTAGAGAAATGATCTGTAACTACACTAAGGTGGCTAGCGTAGCCCAACCATATAATTAGATGTTATCCAAGGGGGGACAGGCACTCTGCAAGTTGGGACAGTGGGTGCTCTTAGACTCACAACACAGGGCAGCAGGGTGGGGGAGTTAGGTCCAATTCAAGAGTTTTGTTTTTTGCGTAGTTGCTATGTCAAAAAAATATAGCATTTACAAGGGACATGGATAGTGCGGGCTGCAATGCCTCGCTCACCACATTTGCCCAAGACCAATGGCTCAACGTAAGGGGTAGGGATCAATCTACATTACATCACAAACCCAATAGCACAGCAACCAATACAGGACCTGAATATATGGTCATGGAACATCAATGGGCTGAAAAACTACATTAAACACACTTTGGTACTACAATTTCTGATGAAACATTCCCTGGATCTATTCTTAATCCAGGAAAAGCATCTTCAGTGCAATTACTACAAGGCGCTTGACAGATTGGGGGGCACGCTTCTGGTGTATGCGGGCTACACTACAGACTTGTGAGGGGTGGGTATCTTAGTCAAGAGGTCAGTGCCATTTACAGTTCATCGTACATGGCACGATCTGCAGGGCTGATATGTGGCCCTATTTGGGAAATGGGAGGGCCAAATACTGAACCTCTGCTCCCTCTATGCTCTGCCCTGCATGCGCGTCACAACTCCCTCGGACATACCCACACTATTACTAACACTGCCCCCTGGGTCACTAATATTGAGAGGCGAAATTAATGCTGTCATGGAGTCAAGTTTAAACCAAAGGGGTTTCGTCCATTCTGGGAGCCTGGCAGGATGTCTAATACATTTTTTCAAACAAGGGGTACCAAGCCACCAATTTCAATACTGCTAATTAATACTGCAGATTTGAAATACAACGCAAAAAATCATTGTACTTTACTTTCATATTTGTATTGATTCAACTTCATTTTCAACAACTGTTCATTACTCTTGATGCATAGCAGGAATACACATTTCATTCAGTATATTGTGCGAATCAAAATTGTATGAAAAACATTTTACAAAAACATATTATAATCAAAAACAAAGACAAAACACTGTTGTATTTGCATCAATTCTTTACACCAGTCCAAAATTTCAACAATTGCCTGCCAACATTCAAATTCTATGTGGCACTATGACAGGCAGGCTGAGGGGAAAATTATTTTTTATAAAAGTTCGCTCTCGGGGTATGTTTCAATTATGACACCCTCACTAGAGTCCCATTCAATGCTGGTCACTCGCAGACGATTAAAGACGTGCCGACGCGTTTCCAATCCCCTTCTGCATTGGGGGATTATCATCAGGGCTTTAGACCACGGTGTAATCCTGGTAATTAACAAAATAATATATAATGAGTAGCGCCCTTCTTTGCCTCTCCTTATCAAACTTTTAAATAAACCAACCCACTAAGTACATACCAAGAGTACCTTATAGCTATTGATGGGGTTCATTTAAAGGTCCAGCTTCTGTCCCTAAACACAAACAAATTCATTTTATATAAGTTTGAGTCTGACGTTATGGGACAATCTTAACTACTATCATTGTTTTTTATGACTTAGAGTTGGAAGCACTTACTGGAGTCTTTGTACATCTATTTCGATGACTCCCATACTTGTGTTCGTGTTTCCAGACACGGTCAACTTAGGACGTTTTGAATTCACCCTGCAAACAATTAATTTGCCATTGTTTATACAGAACAAAGTTGCTCACTGTTTGTGTCTTAGGAAGAGCTTTCCACGGCATTTCTCTTACTTGTATGAAAGGTTCCTCTTCTATCAGATGAATTGTATCCTCATCTAAATTTGGGGCAGCATCATTTCCTGTCGCAACCAAGCAGAGGATTTTTTTTTTTTTAAACACAGTCTAAATGGGAAGCTATTTGTTTAAATGTGCGCTTTCATTGTCCTTATTAATCTATCCGCTGCAGCCCATTATGTTATTACATTGCACGTTGTCGCGATGGAGTACTTGAACCACTTCAAGTTCAAGTAGGTGCATCCCGATCAGTCAGGCTTCACGCCCCACAGAATTATCTGTCTAAACCTGAGGTGCCTGCATTTGGTACTGTACATGACGGAGCCACCCAGCAAAGAAGAGCGATGTTGCTGGCCTTGGATGCCAAAATGTCCTTTGGTAGTGTTATGAGCCCCAATGTACCCCAATATAGGCCTAGGTAGTTGCACAATCTTTTACCTACATTTGTCCTACCTTGCTCTACATAACGGCTCTGGTGCTGACCTTTTGCCTAGTTTGTCACCGAACAAATGTCGTGTGGTTTTCATTGAAAACTAGTCTAATTTATTGTGCATGAGGATTGTTAGTATCACAGCGAGATTACCATCCTCAGCATTATAACTTCGTACAATTATCACCACTATCGTCATCCTTGCCCAATAAACCCACTGTACCATGAAACATCTAGGTAGAACCACTGAGGGTACCTTTCAGGTATAAAAGTTCCACTTTTTTGCTGGGCAAACCAGGTGAGAACAAGCTTCCATGCTGACACGATGAAGTGAGACGCTGAAGTCCCTGCCCGCAGAGACTCCAGCACGCAGTGGTCAATGGGCTAGATGTAATTAATTGACATTTACCGATTTGAAAATACAGAATTTTACCGATTCAGTTTTTTCGAATCAGTAAATGCTATGTAGATAATTCTTCGGTAAAAAATACTGAATCGTTAAGATTCGGTATTTACCGAATCGGTAATTACCGATTCGGTATTTGCCATTTGCCTAGGGGCATGTATGTCTGTCACATGGCACAGGTGTACATGCACAGATTTGCATTTATATAGGAATTCGTTATTTACCACCAACTAATAGTTGGTGGTAAATAACAAATCCTTAAAGCCCAGAAGCACTCTTTGTAGTGCTTCCTACATTTCATTTACAGATTCGGTGAATACCGAATCGGTAAATGATGATTTGGTAAATACCGAATCGGTAAATACCGATTTGTTATTTACCGAATCGGGAAATGTGTCTCCTACATAGGAAAAGTCGTTACCGACGGGTAATAGCCTTCCTACATCTGGCCCTCAATCCCTTGCGGGGTGTTCAATTCAAGACCAAGACAGGGTCCTTCATTCTCTCCCATCAGTTAATGGGTCTGGCTCTCTCCTAGGGGGATTCTTGGCTATACACCTTCATACATGCAAGGTACACTAAGGTACGTCTAATTAGGGTTTGCCTCTTAGGAGTACTAATGATTATTGCCATGCATCTATATGCCTGCATATATTTATTGTTTTAGCAGCATGGTAGAATTCTACCTTTTCTTTACTCTGTTGCTGCTCATAACCGTATAAATCTTTTTCTGTCTAATGGTTAAGCATGGGCGAATTTTGCGAATCTGGCGTTCGCGAATTTGCGTATTTGCGAACTCGCAATCCGCAAAATCCGTGAATTCTCGCGAATTTGCAGATTTTTTTGTTTTAATAGTGTTCACAAGGGTTTCTGCCAGTTTGCGAGGATTTTGTACCAGTTCGCAATTGCGAACTTACTTGTCGGCACGCAACGGTCACGACTATGTTGTTTCTACGTCTGGTTCATCATCACAGGTTCACAGCACCCTCGGTTTCAACACTGCCACCCTCTGTTTCACCCATGCCACCCTCTGGTACATCAATGCCACCCTCTGGTTCATCATCATCACTGTAGATTATGGGGGGAAAAAGCAAGCACACCTGCCCTGCTTCAACTGACATGAATTAATTTGGGGTTGATTTATTAATGTGTCACTGTTTTAAAATTCCAGTCTCACACCTGCTTCGTTATCTGTCATTTGCTTTCTGTAGCAGTGCATTTTTTTTTCCAGGACCTTTGTGGCCTACTTGTAGTTATTCTATGATCCTGCTGTGAGGGTCAGAGCAGGGTCATACAATTGTTGCAAATAGCAACTGAACTCTGGAGGGGCCCCAGTCAGGAAGCACTACAGGGAATGGTTACTAAGGATGAATTTGAACTTTTGCACCTGCTGAGTGCTTTCAGTTTAGCAAAACTCGTTTTTCTGCAGAACAGCAAATGTAATGCCCCAAACAAACTTACTTGTGAAAGTTGATTTCTAATCCAAAAGTGATCCAAAGAAAGTCAAAAGGCCTCAAATCCAAAAAAGGGCAGGCAAATGTCAACCTGAGGAGTTATTCTGATGAAAATAATCACTTTCAGAAGGTCTATGCTGCTTGCTAGTGGATTTCTTGTGCAGAATTGCAAATTTTGTAATTTTGCGAGTGCGAGATTGTTGCTGCCCGCCGCACCTACATGTTCGCAATTGCGAACTTACGCCGCACGCCGCAAAATTGCATCACCAAGAAAAAAAAAATCAGCTGCGTGCGAATTTGCGGATTTTCGGTAAATTCGCGAGTGTTCGCTGATCGCAAATTTACCAAAAATCCGCAAAATCCACGAGCGGAACGGATTTTCCGCCCAGGCTTACTAATGGTTGTTGCAGCTCACTTATTTTATCCTAGAATGACGCTGGTTCAATAAATGCTTATTGAAAACGTCCCCACCGTTTATTCTGTATATCTTTCTGAGAAGGAATGAGCATGAGTGACTGAGCAAAAAATACAGTACTGTTTTCACGATCCCTGAGGGGTCAGGATTGTCATGTTCGATAGTTGCCAGAAACTATTCGCTCCTTTGTAAGGTTGTGGAGCTTATAGTGGCACCTTGAGCTAACTGGTCTACAGACTAACATATCCTTTGGGGGTATCTGGAATCAGTCTGGACACCAATTCCTTAGTTTATGTTGTCTAAACAAATAGATCCTATATAGTGTTGTAGGAACTACACAACCATTTTATAAAATGGAATTACATATTTGCCACACTAGCTAGGATGAGCTTCGGGCAGAAATACTGCAACTGGGACAGGGATCATTGGCAAGAGTGAAAATCAATGGAGTACTGTGTTGTGTACTTGCCCTGCACAAGGCAAATTGGCAGGGGTGCCCTCTCTCGCCCTCAATTTTTTTCTCTAGCACCGGAGCAACTTGCGGCTTGGGAGCCCCAAGATCCGCTGATAATGGGTATATGGGAAACCAGAGGCTGGGAGGAGCAAATGTCTTTATATGCAGATGACGTCCTCTTATATATGTCACTCAGCCATATCTCTCCATAGTCCTGCAAGTCTTGAAAATTTTCAGGAGCTACTCTGGGTTCCAAATGAACTGGTTCAAATCAGTGATTTAGCCCCTAACCAGGGAGAAACCCCGGTTGCCAGCGGATTGTACAGCACCACTAGTGCTGGATGGTTTCCGGTACCTGGAAATCTACGTCACCTGGGAACCCTAAAGGTTTGTGCATAGGATTGTACTCCCCCAACTAAATAGGCTTCATGGTGATGTGGCTTATTGGTGGAACTTAACGCTCTTCTTTTTGGGTTGGTTACCCTCTACGAAATCATGACACTTCCACGCCTATTATATGTGTTGCAAAACATTTCATAGAAGATCTCGCCGGAAATCTTTAAGAAAATTAACTATGAAGTCTGAACATGCCTGTGGAAGGCACTGCCCCCAGAATTGCATTGTGTAAGCTACAGAGGGAAGTTTACAATGGATGACTAGTGGTCCCCATTATCCTGAAGTATTACTGGGTAACACAACTCATTGTGTTCAATGAATGAGCCTTCCCGGACCAGCAGGAACCGATCTAGTATCAAGTAGAAATGGAAGCCGCGAGTCACAGTGGGTACGAGACTATCCTATATTATGGAAAAAGAGAAAAAGGCCTACCAACGTACACGTATCCTATTTTGTTGAAAAAGAGAACAAGGCCTACCAACGCACACACAGGTGGTAGTTAAGATGCGGAGAGAGGCTACAAGCTATCGAAGCTGGGGGGAAAGCTAACAAACTTGACCCCACTGTGGCATAGTGACCTGCTGTGTGAGGTTGGGGGCCTATTGGGTTTCTCCTGATGGCAGCTAAATGGCAAAGAGCACCTCAGAGTTGTCTGGAGGAAGCAGCCCCTGGTGCAGTTCAAGGTCCTCTGCCAAGAATATGAGCTGGTGGAGATGGAGCAAAACAGTGCAGGTACACACAATGTGGCTACGCCTTGAAGAGCCAAATGCTAGTAGGAGAACAGAGACCCTAGGTGTTACCTCTTAAAGATCGCTTATTGGCAGATCTGATACCAGAGAACAGGATTAACATACTCTATATAAACTGATGAACAACTCCTCAGATCCCTTAGTGAGGTTACGGGTTACCTGGACTGGAGATTTTGGCGATATTGATGACAAGGAATAGACAGACACTTTACAGAGACCAAGGGAGAAAGCTATTTGGGCCAGATTTATATTAGTCCATCTCAGGATCTTACATAGGTCTTACCACTCGAGAATGGTCCTGCATAAGATGGGTAAAGCTGATACGCTAGTGTGCCTGTTGGGGTACAGTCATGAGGACGCATTGTTTCATATACAGTCGGAATGCCAGAGGTTACAAGAGTACTGGAAACCAGTAACTAAAGTAATGTCCCAGGTGTTTTCAGTGACAGTTACCGCCGATGCAAAATGGCTCATCCTATCCATTTTTGGAGAGGAGACATGGCCCGAATACCAGAAGAGTTGGCTGCTGATGGCAGTGGGGGTAGCCACCTGAAATGTAGCGCAATCCTGGGGCATGGTAGATCCCCTGAGCATTGAGGATTGGGAATCGGTTTAGAGTGGTGCCAGAAGGCAGAGCAGGTAGTGTACCAGGGTAGGGGGTACCCCAAGAAATTGGAGAAGGCCTGGGGGGCATGAACCAAACAAATTATTCGGAGGGTCCAAGGGCGAGTTAAATGACTCACCATATATCTCAATACACAATGGGTACCTAGAGGTCAAAACAATTATGTCATTCAACTGTGGGCACCATACAGATAACAAAGTGGGAACAGACAGTGCAGACTATGTGTGATAGTGACCGAGTTAAGACTCAAGGGCATAGGGAAAAATTCCCATCAGAAGCCACACTGTACCGCCCTCTTTCACATCATTTGGGTACTCCTTGCCCAGAAGATGAAACAAAACGGCCGGTCAGTTGTTACCGTGACCGTTTGTGGATAGAAAAAAAAAACGTGTTAGTGGAGGGAGGTTTAATTGAAATTATCAGTGTTGATGTGGCAACTGAAAAAAGCAGTGTAAGGTGAAAAGAAAGTGAGTAGTGAAAAACATTAAAATTGGATGGGCTGGGTAGATGTAAATGATTTATTGTTATCTCCTGGTCCTCCAAATCTAAAAAACAAGTGCAAACACAGATTTAACATAATATCCGTGATCAGTAGTGGTCAACATGTTTCAGCATATCTAAGAAAATAGTTTCATGCATTTGTCAGGACCCGTTGTAAATTAACTACTGCTTTTTGTGAAATAGTAAAAGATATCACCTGCAATGTCCAGGTTGTATGTTCAACCACATACTGTTACCGCACCGTACCAGAGATACGACATCCACAGGAACGACATATAGAACAAACGACAGAAAGACAACATTATGTCACATTCACAAGGTGTGTCATATTGGTATAGTACAACCTTTCATTTTGCAATGCGTCCGAATCTCACGATCTGAGGATTAAATTTATTCCAAACCACTCACCAATTAGTTGTGGTTGTTGCGCTTCACCCCACCTGGCTGCAGCTCAGGTAAAAGGAGCACCGCTCTAGATCAGAAAAGTTAAGATGTAAGGACGACAATCATGGCTTTGTATTTATCAATTGTTTAACACCGGGAATTCTGTTGGTATGCACAACTCCCATGTGCTATTTCATAAACCGCATCCATGTTGTAAAAAATACCGTTTATAGTTCTCACGTTTTTCTACATTATCTAATGACTAAGTTTTTAAATTTGATTGTGAAGGTCATTGGCCAGCATTGAATGTAGGAACTATAACAACTCATTAGAGCAAAGCTTTCTAGACCACATGATAATGAGACCGAACTCGATTTAATATTCAAGTGGCCAAGTGGGTTGTAAATTGCAAAATCGCGCCACATTGCGCATCCACGGTGGCAATCACCAGTCTGGTTTTCATCTATGTAGAGGCCCCTGTGTGCCCCCTGTTTGCCCAATGGAGTTATCAAACACGCAATCACTTGCCAAAGATCCATATAAACAATCGTGTGCAGTGTCATTAAGCCTGCACCTCAGCGTCTAAAGGCATTAAACAATTCAAGCATGCACCTCAGCGTTTGAAGGCATTAAGCAGTTCATACCGGTACATATGCCTCCAAAAGCATTTCCACAACTACGCTACAGAGGCATCACTCACCTCTCCGTCGGTGTCTCCTGGCAGTCATCCAAACTGTCTGGGGGGGCGCCGAACGGAGAGGGCGCGCCATATTTAAAAGCCCGAAGTGTCTCGTTGCGCGTGACGTCGGTCACGTGATATACGTGCATGCCGGGATATGTAGTTTTTGTTATTCCGTGTTTGTAGTTCATTTAAGGCAAAGTCGAAGAACCTTTCATATATTTAAAGTGGCCATGACTTTGACATAAACACGGACATATGTTATTATCGGCAATTTTATCTAACATCCTGAGGTAATATCACTGTGATTACTTAGCTCATGTGCCATAATTGAAAGCCCAGTGTGTTTCGTTTCCTGTGGCGTCGGTCACGTGATTTACGTGCATGCTGGGATATGTAGTTTTTTTTATCCCGTGTTTGTAGTTCATTTAAGGCAAAGTCGAAGAACCTATTCAGAATTGACTTTGACATAGACACGGACATATGTTATTATCGGCAATTTTATCTAACATCCTGAGGCAATGTCACTGTGATTACTTCGCTCATATGCCATATTTGAAAGCCCAGTGTGTTTCGTTTCCTGTGGCATCGGTCACATGATTTACGGGCATGGCGGGATATGTAGTTCTTGTTGTCCCGTATATATAGTTCATATGGAACAGAGTTAGGGAACCATTCAGATATTCGGGATATATAGTTCTTGACGGGATATATAGTTCTTGTTATCCCGAATATGTAGTTCATATGGAACAAAGTTGGGGAACCATTCAGATATTCAGAATGGGCACGAATTAACATCAAAAATGGACTTATGTTATTATTGGCAAATGTTATTAATTTATCTAACATCCTGTAATTATGTCACTGCGATCACTTGGTTCCTATGTGTTACAAAGGGCCCAGATTTACAGGCACCATATGTCTAGTTCTTTTAAATAGGAAGAATGTTATGCCAACACTGGACATGTTAATAGCCTAAGTTAACACTTCCCTAAATAATGTTGCAGTATTTATGACGAGGATGTGTTGTTCGCACACCATGGTTAGGTATGTTCATCCCTACTGTTAGTTGGATTTTTCAAATTCGTAGTATATCTATCAATACAAAATAGATGGACTGAATCTCAGCTTAACTTTAATTTTTACCCTATTCTGATGATATTTAGTATATATGTTAAAAATAGGATTATCCTGAGATTGTAGGTTCAGAGTGGATAATCATATGATATTATCATCAATGGGCAATCAACTCACTTGGTGGTCAAACCTTATTTCAGAGGGACATCTACGGTATCGGCTCATTTAACCCAACCTTGTCGCTATTGAGTTTGTAGACCCATTTTTGCTCAATTTTAAATAGAAAACGGGCTACATCAGGACATGAATCAGGTATCTGAGGCTGTTCCAAATCAGTCCAGTAAAAATCATTTGGACCATGTCCAACCTCCCAAAAATGTGCTGTTAGACGGGTGGCCTGTTTGTGTTCTTGTATTCTTGTCCTTATCTTCCTCGTCGTCATACCTACATATTGTAGCTGACATGGACAGGTTATCAAATATATGAGGTTTCCGCTATTGCAGTTTGTAAACCTGCGTTGTATCCAAGGTCTATTTGTACCTATGTCCACAGTTGTAGATTTACAGGTTTGAGGGCAGACTGAGCATGCCCCGCACGGATGGTGGCCTTGTACTGGCGGTAAATCCCACAAGGTGCCTACCTGTCTGGGTTCTTTATTCTTTGGGCGTGTATGGACTAATTGGTCCTTTAGACTTTGTCCTCTTCTGAACGCAAACAAGGGTAAGGGGATCTCATCACCCCCTGTGTTCAATATTGACCAGTGTTTCTTAATGATCTTCTGTACTTTGTTAGATCTGGTGTTAAAGGTATTTACAAAAGTGATGTGGTTGGTTTTCTCCTTTGGTGGATGTAATTCAAGAAGGGACTCTCTGTTATTGTTTGATGCCCTCTTCTTGGATTGACAAATTATCTTCTTAGGATAGTTCTTCGCACGGAGTTGTTTCTCCAGTTTTTTGAATGGGCATTGAATGCTTCTTTGTTGGAACAATTCCTCTGGACCCTGAGAAACTGACCGAAAGGTAAATTGTTCCTCAGGGCCCATGGATGACAGCTATCATAGCTGAGTAGGGCATTCTTGGCCATTGGCTTACGATAGAGCTCAGATTCAAGGCCATTTGTGGTTGCTAAGATTTTTAAATCCAGGAATGCTAGTGCAGTTCTACTGTACTCAATGGTGAATTTTAAATATGCATTTCTGGTATTCAACCATTGGTGGAATAACAAAAGATCTTCTTCAGTCCCACGCCAGATGACCAGTATATCATCTATATATCGCTTCCAAATGTGAAGCGATAATAGATGTGGATTGGTAGATGTAAATACCTCCTGTTGTTCAAAATTGTGAACATATAAGTTTGCCAGACTTGGAGCGAAGACACTACCCATACTAGTCCCAGATGTTTGTAGGTAGGTAGTGTCTTCGAAGCGAAAGTAGTTGTCCTTCATCGCTATTTCCGCCAAGCTCATGATGAATTGGATGGGCGTGATGGATTGATGGTCACTTTGTTCCAAAAGGTTACCCACAACTTCCAGAGTCTCAGTTTGCGGAATAGAGGTATACAATGACTCAACGTCAAAGGATACAAGGATGTCAGTGTTGATGTCATATTGTATTTCCTGTAGAAGTCTCAAAACGTCCTTGGTGTCTTGAAGGAACGTTGGCATAGCCTTCACCATCGGGTTCAAAAAGTGATCCACGAAGGTAGAGAGTGGTTCTAAAACAGAGCCTATACCGGAAATAATGGGCCGTCCCGGTGGTGGTCTTTGGGGTTTGTGGACTTTTGGAAGGCAATAGAAGTACGGAATTGTCGGGTGGGTAGTAAGAAGGTACTGGCCTTTCTGTGATGTAATCCACCCTTCAGAAGTTGCTTTTTCCACCAAGTGTCCAATCTTGGTCTTGAATCGTTCTGTGGGGTCTTCGGTGAGTGGGAGATAAGATTTCCGATCACTCAATTGCCTCAGACATTCATTTCTGTAAGTGTCAATGTCAAGTATGACAGTTGCCCCACCCTTGTCGGCTGGCTTTATTATTATTTTCTCATTTGATGTTAGTGAGCGTAAGGCCGACTGTTCTTTTCTGGATAGATAGACAAAGGGCTTATTCTCAGTTTGGTAGAGATGGTGTATATCATTTTCTACAGCCTCTTCAAACATCAATACATTACCAGGTAATCCAACACTTGGTGGATTGAATGTTGATGTTTTTTTTAAACCAGTGTTCTTATCCTCAATCCGTATTTCAGTATTCGATGGTTTAGAAAAAAAGTAATGTAACCTGATCTTTCGGAAAAATTTGGCTAGTTCCACCTGTGCCACAAAAGGATCCCCTTTCTGAGTAGCTACGAATCCTAAGCCTTTGTTTAACAGACCTTCTTCATCTGGTGATAGCACATGCAAACTTAGGTTCATCACAAGGTTGTCGAATTGCTCGTCCTTGCCGTTTCTTGCGGGACTTTCTTCCCACTGCGAAGGTCCATCGTGGGCTGTGGTGTAGTGCCCCAGTGGACTTGTTGTGTTGTTCCTTGTCTCCTCCTGCCCCTGCCTCGTCTCGGGCCAAACTCTAAAAAAGGAAAAGCTCCTGGGCCTTGTTGCATCTGGGGAGGACTGAAGGGACCCATCTGTGGGGGATATGATGGTCCATACATCCACGGGTTCGCTGGCCACCAGGGTTGGTATTGATTCTGGTTCTGAGGATGGTACCCACCCCTCCAATTTCTTCGATTACCACGACCTCTTTGGTTGTTATTGGAGGATCCATTCTGTGATGTATATGAATCACTAGAAGCTCCATCCGAGCTTGATGTAACATACGTTGAACCGCCTTTTCTGCCACCACGATTGAATGCGGGTGCAGTGTAGGATTTACTCGTATATGGGTAAACCCTTTCTGTGGAGAACTTTGCCAGATCTTTTTTGAATTTTTCTAATTTGGTGAATAGAATCGTTGCCTGGGGGCTTGGCATGACTTCAAGGGCTACTGAGGGGTGGATGGAACATTGGGGGGTGAAGTGGGTGGGGAATGCTGGCTGGGCAGACAGTGGTGTTAGTTATCTGAACAGAAGTCTAACGTAAAAGCGTCATGATGATGTTAGGTCCAAAGATGTCTCCGTAGATGTTACTTGTCTTTGCATTGTATGATGCGTAATAACGTGTGATCATCAGTCGTATATTCTGTAAGTTATGCAACAGTTTACTAAAAAAAGTTTAAAAAAAGAAAAGAAATGCCATTTAGATTGAGCTTTGCCCCAGCCATATTCCAGTGTTGTGTGGATGAATCAGGTCTTCTCAGATATGTTAAATCAGTTTCTAGTCACATATTCGAATGGCATTTTGGTTTACTCCAAGGATAGAGAACTACATATCAACAAGTTGATCATGTTTTAAATAGGGTTCAGCAAAGTGTACTATTCTGCAGGCCGGATAAATGTGAATTTGATGAGTCCCAAGTTAAATATCTGGGATTCTTAATGAACAACCTGTGGTATTCATAGATCCAAGGTGTCAGCAATTCTGGATTGGCCTGTCAAGTGATTTTTTAAGTCTTTGCCAAGCGATGACGTGTCCAGCCTCCTTCAGATACAAATGCGATCAGAGCATAGAAATTAACAATGTTCCAGTATGATCCGATGTATATCACGTGCCCCAATTAACCACCCCGGGGGGCAGAAAGACAGTTTAACCCCTTTTGGGGCATGGTACAGCCCATGACTAAGTGGGCTGTCCTAGTCCCACCACATTATGACTGTTTCTTTTTTTGGGACTAGGTGGGCGCGTTCTGCTGATGAGGGTCAACTCCAATAGATTTGGCTCCAGGGAAAGCAGAAAGACTGTTTGGATCAATTTGGTGTCCACACACAACCCAAATTCTTGTGGAGGTCACCCCAACCTTCATTTTCCAGCCATTTTTACCTGGTGTCCAGTGGGCTTTTGCCTCCCCCCAAGGGTGACCTGATTTGGGGTTAACTACCCAATCCATCCCCCAAGGGGGCAGAAAGACTGTTGTGCCAGGTGGTGGGCATGCACAGGTCTATGCCCAGGGTGGAGTTTTTCTCTCACAAAGAGTAATTACAATTGTTTGGCTGTGTCTACTGGGCTTTCTGCCCTGGGGGTAAGTTTGGGGGCAAACAATCCCCTTAAGAGCAGCAAAAAGTTAATTCCCTAGTGTTTAGTGGGCGTGCTGCTCTAGATTGGTGGTAAATACCCCTCTTATACCCCCTAATGTGTTAAGAAAGACTGATGCACCCATGGTGGGTGAAAGCATAGGCCCATGGCCATGAGGTGACACCCTCAAAACAGTAAACAAGGCCCCCCTTGTTGTTTTAGTGAGCTCTTTGCCCCCACTCCTCAAGTAGGCAGATTAGGGGCAGAAATAATGTTATGCCTGGGGAGACTTACGTCCATGCCCATGGGGACTGCTCACAATACCTCATATTTTCCCCAGGGGGTAAGAAGACTGTTGAACCTGGGGGCAAGTGTAGCATAGGCCCACGCCCTCTGGCTGCTCTCCCTAAAAAGAATTGACCCCTGATATCTAGTGGAGTGGATCCCTGCATGGGCATTGCGGGCCCAGTGCAATTCCCAAGCAGGGATCAACTCTGTAGAAACAGTCCTCTTTAATATGCTGTCTCTGCTATGTTGATTGGTGTTTGGATGGGAAGCAGAGTTATGTCCCCAGGCACTGATCAAATTGTAAACCATACTTCATCATAAGGGCAGTTTGCTTTCACTTTTGTTTTGCTGTGACGTCAATGTGCTGAGCTCACTGTCCTCACATCAAAGCAAACGAAAAATCAAGCTCTGCACACGAGGAAAACTTTTCTCACGTATCCCAATTTTGAATCTGAAAAAGATTCTGATTTTTACATCAATGTGGAGGAAGTGCGGGACTTAAACTGGTCATCCTTACCACTAAAGTTATTATTCTTCTTCTTGCTAAAGCTTTGTGGCTGCTTTTCTAGACTTTTGGCTCTTTTCTCTTCCTCTTTGCACTGCTCTGTCCCAGTAGGCTGCTCATTTGCTTTGTATATTTCTCACTTATTTGTACTTCCACCTTCCTGGGAAGACCACTACCAGCTTCCTTTGCTTGATGCTTCATCATCAGAATGGGCCCATGAAGGCAAGTACTCACTTAACACACATGTGTTGTTGGCAGTGGTCCCCTCCCAGTGTGATGCCTCATTCCAGCCTTGAAACCATGCCATCCTGGGAGTTGCCTCTCTTCTCAATGCACTACCCCAGATGGGCCCCCAGGGTCCATTACACAATACCAATTCCATTTTGGGGCAATAACCGATTATGGATGCTGCAATACTGCTAGCAGGGGGATATTGGTGAAATCAGGGCCCCATATCATTCACTGTTCACGGGCCACGTTGGGTTGTTAAATCTCCAACTTCACAGAAAAGGCCACTGCCTGCCTCCTTTAAGTAATGTTGCTTCAGGCGCAGAATCCCCCACTACCTCCAGGCACTGGCAGCAGCAGTCCTAACTTAAGCTTACTATCACTACTCAGAGCACACCTTTGCCAGTACTCCATGCCTCTTGTCTCACCAATAGTCTTAGGGGGTGAACGATTATCAGGATTGCCACTTTATCACAACTGGCTAATGGTGAGAGAGGAAGCAGGGCCCGGTGGTAGATCGATCATTTGCTGGGTTCATCATCTGATGTGGCAGATTGCCGTCTTAGCATTGGTTAAGTTGCCACTCGTCAGACAAGGCCACGCTGCAATGGAGAACGTTTGTCATTTTGGGGTGGCACTGATTGGCAGAGGGGTTTCCTTTTCTCATGCCATCAGTGGAGCACTATATGTCCTTTGCCATGTTGGCCTAGGCTGAGATGAACTGAGAAGGAGACTTGAAAGAAGTACCAGCCCATCTGTTGACCCATTCCTGGAGGTTTAGGGAATCTTACACGTCTGACTTACATTTTGTGATTATATTGGACTTTCTATATCCAGGGCTGATTACTTCAGCTCCCTGATTCTCTCCTGGGGCTCTTTGGGCTCTTGCTTGCTGCTGCACTCTACCATCAAAGAAGAAACTGTGGGTATGAGTGGCCATGGAGTGCTGCACTGAGAACTGTCTGCTATTGTGGCACTCTGGGGCACTGCCTTAAAGTTGAAATAGCATCAATCCAGCTTTGCACCCTACCAGGGTCTACCCCCAACCCTAGTCCCTTATAGTTTATTTTATTTTTATGTATTTATAAAGTTTTGTATAATGTGTACTAGACACTGGAAGGGTATCAGAGCACTTTACAAATGTTACATCAAATAGATAAAGTGAAAAACTAGGAACATATATATGAGTAGATAACAGGAAACGTAAGTGTTGTCAGTACTCGTTGTAGGTCCGGAAGGTATTCAAGAGTGCGTTAGCATTTCACACTTAGATTTAAGCACAGATTCTGGTAGGTGAGCTGCACCTGATTAGTTCTCAACTAGCTCAGCTGGGACCAGGGTAGAATTTTGTTCATTAAAAGTATTTTAACTTCTGTTTTGAAGGAAGTGATTGAAGGGTTCATTCTTATTTCTGGGGGCAAGGCGTTCCAGATCCTAGGTGCTAGTCTGGAGAAGGTTGTATGTTTTCTTTTTCTGAAAGCTTCTTAAAGTTCTGCTAAAACCTGCTAATTCCAGTTTATTAGCTAGATACTTTGGTGTGTTGAAGTGCAGGGATTTGTGTGTCATTCAGGGCCATTTTAGCTGTGTTCTTGCCTCATAAGGGAGTCAAATCAGCGCCTTTAAATCAGGGGTGATGTGGTTGCTCTTTATGGAGCTGGTAACGAGTTTTCCAGTCGCATTGAGAGACGATCGTAGTGGAGCTGGTCTAGATCTCGGCAAACCAGATAAAGTTGTATTTGTATAGTCTATTTTGGGTAACACTAGAGCTTGTACAGCAGATTTGAAGTCGTCGGCGGTGAGGAAGGGTTTTAGTTTTCTAAGACTGTTCATATAAATGTTTGCTCCTCTGGTGGCTGTGCTGATGTGTTTCTGCATGGTGAGATTCTTGTTGAGTGTTATTCCCAGTGATCTTGTGGAATTTATGATCTGTGGTGTGCAGTTGAAAGTTGTTGTGTTTTATTCAATTTTCAATGTTGTTGTGTCCTTGTGATGTGAAAATCCGGAGAAAATTCAGTTTTGAGTGCATTGAGTATGAGGTGGTTTTTAGTCAGCTAGTTGTGTTTTTTTTTTCAGAGTTGTAGTAAGTTAACGGATACTATCCGGGGATGATATTATTAGGTATAGATGGGTATCATTCACATACATGTGGTAATGAACATTGAAGAGTTTCAGAATTTCGGTTAAGGGCTCCATGAATGCATTGAAGAGGGTAGGTGATAAGGAGGAACCTTGAGGGACTCCCAGGGTGACCTGCATGGTCGTGGACAGTGATTGCTTAATCTTGATTATTAGAGTTAGGTTATCTAAGAAAGAAGTGAACCAATTTAGGACAGCCCCTGATAAACCCATTCTGTGTCAAGTAATTTTAGGAGACTGTTATGTTTGACCATATGGAAGGCTGAGGATAGGTCTAAGAGCATTAGGAGGCAAGATTCATTTTGATATAGTATTCTGAGTGTGTCATCGACAATGTGTATGAAGGCTGTTTCCGTGCTATGGTTCTGCATGATTGGTACTGGTCATTGATGTGGAATTGAGCTATGTGGCTGCATAGTTGGGAATGGATGCATTTCTCCAGTAGTTTTGCTAGGGTTGGAATAGTGGTTATTGGGCGGTAGTTATCTGAGATTGTGTGGTCCACTGAAGGTTTTGTTAGAATGGGAGTTACCTGTCCTGCTTTTAGGTAGTTCGAAAGGGTTCCTTGCAGTAGTGAGGCATTCACTATCTTTGTCCAGAAGGGTATTAGAGAAGTTTTGATCTCGCTGAAGATGTTGCTGGAAGAGGGTCTCAGAAGTGAGTTGATGGTTTAAGTGTTATTAAGATCTTGAGGATGGCATTTTCGTCAAAGGTTTTGAAAGGGTTCCAAGGTGCTTTTTTTATGGTAAGTCTGTGTTGGTTAGGGGTTTGTGCAGCTGGTGGCATGTGGGGGATAAGTGGAGGTAACAATGTGACTTGTTCCTTTGCTGTTTGGAGTTCCTTCTCTATCTTTTTAGATTTTTCCAGGAAGTAGGAGGAAAATGTATTGCAATTTGGTTGCGAGTTGGGACCTAATGAGTTGGGTTGTTGAGTAGTCGATTTCTAAAGTTTTTAATTGATCTTTGAAGAAATTCACTTTTGAGATTCTTATGTGTTTGTGTAGTTGCTGCTCCTTGATCTTAGTTCCTTAGGGTGCTTTAGGGACAGTGTGGATCTACATGCCCGTTCAGCTAGTATCAGATTGCGCCTTTGGTCATTTAGGCTCCATTATATCATGGTTTGGAGTCTTTAGAGGACAGTCTTTTTAGTTGAAAGGGTGTTACTGCTTCAAGAATGCTAGCCATCGAGTTGTTGTAGTGGGTTGTGAGGTCGTGGACATTTGTCATGTCCGCTGGTGGCGGTAGTACGTTATTACTGAGGGATGTCAGGTCGTTGAGGTCAATGTTGTGAGTGTTCCTTTTCTATTGTTTGGGTTTCTTAAGTTGGAGTTTATGTGTCTTCATTGGTTCCATTATAAGGAAGGTGGAAGGTAATGCAGTGATGGTCCATCCAGTCACATGGGATGATCGATTTAAGTTTGATGGAGTTTGTCCTAGCAATGACAAGATCCAGTGATTACCATGATGTGTTCGATGAATGCAGGGTTGTTGCCAGGAGGGTGGTAGATCAAATGTAATTCATATAGGGGACTGTTGTTGCTCACAATATTTATGCATGAGTATTCGCACGTGGCAAGGGCGATGGTTTGTGTCTGATTCACCACAAGGTTAATTCGGTATATGCAGTCTATGCAACCCCCAAATATTTATGGTCTTTCTGCTCTAATAATGTCATGGCCTGGAGGGATTAAAATGTCAAGGATTGATGCAGAACCATTCTTTAGCCATGTTTCACTTAAAAGTACTAGGTCAAGGTCATGGGTGAGGATAAGGTCTGCTATGTGTGCTGCATGTTTCATGGCTGATCTGCAATTTAGGAGCATACATGTCAGTTCAAGTTTGGTGTTCAGGGAGGTTTTCTCAGTGATGGGTACTGATTTGAGGTTGGCCTTGTTTACCTCTCTGGTGTTTAGTCTTTGTTCTCTGTGTGGGATTGAGAACATTGTTATGATGGGATTTAGGCTAAACGGAAGGTCATGGTGTGCATTCTTGTACATGAGGAGAAGGGCTTGGATGTCATTGTCTGATAGAGAGTTCTTGGTCCTGGCCGGTCTAGAAGAGGCGTCGCGGTCTGTGTGGATCGCCATCCTGTGACCTGGGGTGTCTGGAAGTCGTCAGTGTTTAAAGGCTGGTCGGAATGGTGTATGATATTAGTTTGCTATCAGAACTGCTATTATGTAATACATTTGTCAAGGAGCACTGGAATTGCATAATGCTGAGTCTTGCCTCTCTTGATGAATATTCTATAAGCTGCATAATTTGCAGATTTAAGCAAAACTTGTCTAAACTCCTATGTAAATATTTCTACTGCACTGTTTTGAAAGAGGGAACTCACCATTTTGAAAAAAACAGTGACATGCTTTTAAATGTTTTATTTCAATCAGACTTCTTCAATATATATAAGAGAAATATGCAGACATCATTGAATATTTAATAATAAAAAAGCTTATTCTAGAGAATTAAAATAACTGAAAATTACAATGATGAAAATTTAACCAACATAACTAATTGCTTTAGAAATGTAGTCATAAAGTGAAACATGGTAAAATATGAATACAGTCAAACCTATAAGTCAGGAATCATTCAACAATTATAGTTACATAACTTTGGGGCACGTGTACAAGGAAGTGACAGAGTGAGACGTTAGCCATCATGGATTAACATTTCACTCTGTCACTTAAGAAACGCAAGGCTGCACCATATTTACAACATTATGGTGTGGCCTTGCATTTACCCCTGCGCTGGTGTTATACTTTGCAGTGTAGCGCCAAGGCAGGCATTCTTGCACCATAGTGCAAGGGTGTTTATATGCAGGGGAGTATTGTATATGTGTAGGAAGGTGTCCCTACCTGCACATAAAGAATCCGGAAATGCTATTGTATCACTTTTATGTGTGCTTCTTAATGCAGCATACATGGTCGTTACAAAATGTCATTTAAAAAAATAATTGTTTATGTGCAGGGAGGGTCACCTTACTGAACTTAAACAATCTAAGGCATTTTGCTTTTTCCATGTGTACTGCACAAGGCAGTACACATGGAAAAAGCAAAAACGAGGAGAAATAAAGCATTTCTCCTCTTTTTACCTAGTTGAGACCAGGCTTTCCCTGGTCTTAATTTTGCTGTTGCCTCCTATTTACTCTACCCTTGTAAATAGGGGCAGTGTCAAAATCAACTGGTGTTGCGGTGGAAAGCCCTAACACCCACTACCAACCCCTTTCACGCTAAGCATAGCGTGAAAGGGGGCCTTATTTACAAGGCAACGTTAGGCCACGTTAAGTAGCTTAACGTGGCCTAACGTTAATAAGGCGAAATCCCTATCGCCATGGAAATGTCACAAAAAGTGATGTTCCCATGGTGATAGGGGCTTGTACATATAACCCTTTATCTTTCAGAACAAACCATTTATTGTTCTATAACTGTCTTTCCTTGTTGACAAGATTGTCATATACAAAACAGTACAACTATTTTTCAGAATCAACCGTCTTCAATCCCAAATAGCTTTCTGGTAACAAGTATATACCAAATATATAGAGGCATATTTATCAAAGAGTTGGGTTGCCCTTGCACCACAAAGGGGTGCCACAAGTGGGGGCAAGGGTGACGCAACTGCTACGTTTGGTTTATCAAGCCATTCAAGGCCACCTTGCATGGCTACCATTGGCTTGATAAATCTAGAGTAAAGGTAACGAAGTGCAAATCGCTGGTTGCATTGCTCTGCCCATGGAGGCTTTCCATGGGTGGAGCGTGGGTGCGCCAAAGAATCCACCCGTGGATTTTGGAAACCTCCTAGATTTTGGAAACTTCCAAGATTTACCATTAGTGATATGCTATGCCTCCCCTCCTCTTGTTTTTTCTCTTTCTATGTGTGCTGCATTTTGCAGCACACATAGAAAGAGGACAATGCAGCAGAGGATTGTATGTGTGCAGGAAATTGCCCCATCCTGCACAAAAGCATTCCTGTCTGCAATGCAGACACCCTTACACCATGGTGAAAAGGTGACTGCGTTGGCGCAATGCAGCACTTTGTGCACCAGCACCAGGAATTGACAGGAATGCCCTGTAAAATGTTAAATACGCAGCATTACTGCACTTTGTGTATCACTTAGGCTGTGTGAATAAATATGTCACTTATGTAGTGTGCAATACTGTTGTGCAGTCCTGCTTATAAATGGAATTCGATGATACCAGTGGCTTCAAGTGTGAACACAGACTAGGCCCGCTACTGAAGACATGGTTTAAAAAATAAATAAGATTGACAAAATAGGAGTATACAATATTGATTACAAGACAGGTATGCAGTACCTTGTCACCCTAAGCAACCCCCTGTTTATTACAAATTGTTGGGACTGGAATTACATATCAGAGCCTAGAGTGACAGTCAAGTTATGATCCTATTAGGAATGACATAGGGGGTTGATTCCTTTGAATAAATGAATTAATATCCTTGAAATGGTCCACCTCGTTACATTGGCAACACGTGAAGTAAACTACAGGAGTACTTGTCCCTGGACCCGTAGGAACCCAGCTGTTGAGACTACAGGCTCAAGTAAAAAAAGGGGGGGGGGGATGGAAAAAATAAGCCCAGCAAATCCACTGGATTGGAAACTCATAGCTTTAAACTTTCTGAAGAGACGCACTGTGGAAAAAAGAGAATTTTGATAGATTAGATTTACCTTTGCTGTGTATGAGGACTAGTTCTATGCAGTCACAAGATTATCAGCAGGAGCCTAGGAACAGCAAGCTTTTTTTGGGAGGGCAAAGTGAGCCACAATAGGTGTTCCACCTAGCTGAAGAATTATTCATTATCCTTTTGGTGAGGACCTGTCTTGAAGTAAGTGGACTCATCGCTCCTTACAACTCTTAGACTTCAGTTCAGTTGGCAGTTGCACATAGATCTTTGTAGGGCTCTTCCACAGGTTACAATATCGAGGAATTGGAGTTCAGCGAGTTTGGTGTAGCACCTTTGGGAGTTGTAAATACTTTCTGTCGACATATTATTTTTTACAGGAGCGAGAGCTGCTTGAGCAATGCTATATTTGCACACTCTAGTGGTATGTGTGCTTCTCGAAGTTACAGACAGCATCCTAGTCATGAACATATGTTAAGATTGTGTAACTGCACGTCACCACTGTGTGTGCATCATTATCCTTGGTGCAGCGGCCATATTGGATTGGGATGCTAACGATAAGGATTATGGATGTTCCCGTCTCCACAGTAAGTGTGTCATCATGCTAGGAGTAGGGACCATATTAAATGGTCCTGTTTGTTATTGGGCCTGCTTGCACAATATTTACATGACCTATAGACCACAAATGAGTCAAAGAAGAAGACCCCAAGCAGGGTTGCAAGCGAAGTGAGGAAAATGATTTTATGGCGACTATTTTGGTGATGTTCTGTATATGAATATTATCCATGATTTTGTGTTTCATCTTTACACATGGCTTTTACCGATTAGAATCTCTACGTTTTTCCTCAGACTCAAACAATTGAATTTATTGTCATAATTTGGTTTGTTATTGAAATTACTCTAACCTCATCTTGTGTGCTTCTCAAATATATTCATTAACGTCACCAGAAACATTCTTAGTAATCCTTGTGGAGCCCCTGTAAAAGGCATGAGTAGAAAGAGTATAATTTAAATTATATTGACACAATTGAAGATGAGAATTTGTTCCAAACAAAGAAAAAGGAAGTTTTTTTACATTCATTCGAACCATAAGGGTTTAAAGTGTATCATGCCATGGAGAAAACATTTTGCTCTTCTGAGGAAAGTGATGTTTTCTTAAATGCTTTGCAAACTTTGGATAAATACTACTTCATTCCGTTTTTTTTCTTCAATATACACGTCATATTATTTTCAGGAGGAAACATGACAAGTCTGAGTTGATTGAAGAGTATGTTTCATCTCTAAAGAAAGTTGCCTTAACATGCAATATTTAGGTTTTCCATGATGAATTAATCAGAGACCATATAACAAAGTATGTAATCATATTCATGTGAAATTAAAAGGCATTTTGTAAAAGTCTGTAAGAAGGGAAAACCTAATAAGAAAGTTAATGTTGGCAATGGAGAATCTAAATCCAAATTGAAACTGGATATTACCGGAGAGGAAACAGTGTGCAGAATGGTGAATATGAATTAGAAGTAATGGAAACAATGAGTAGTGAGAAAGAAAAGATTCTTGCAAAGTGATCTAAAAACAAACCTGTGTGTGATATAAGATTGAGCATGTATAGTTCTTCATGGAGGTGGATTAAGATTGACCCTACACTATTGTAGATAAAAGGTGTGGAAAGAAACTTTTGTGCTGGTACTGGGCCAGCACTTGTTGCCCTCAGATGTTTCACCAGAGCGTTTTAGAGGGGACCACTTTCTCATGATCATATATAGAAAAGTACATTTTGAATTTAAAGGGAAGAAAACCATAAGTACATTGGACGTAGCAAAATGTGGACCATCAGTGCTGGGGTGAATTGATCAGCGATTATTGGATATAGTTCTTGATCTTAACAGTCAACAATAATAAGTGTTGGTTCTGGGAAATGATGAAAGAAATTGGACTGTATTTAAAAATGCTTTTCCAGAAGATTTTTCAGGGAAGATTGGGCCTTTTGGTGGATACTCTTACAAAACTTTGTTGAAAGAGAATGCTATATCCAAAATGTACAACACTAGAGTTATACCTTGGATCCCAAGAGAAGAGGTCAATCAAGGAATAGATACTTACTAAAGGAAGGTATCATTGAAAATGTTGATACATCTGAATGAAATGCCTCATTGGTTGTCACTAGATGAGCGAATGGGAAAATCAGGTTGTGCGTTGACATAAGAGATCTCAATAACAATATCATAGAAGAAAGACTCCCCCCTAAATCAAAGAAAATATTGGCATTCATTTTCATCAATTGATTTGTCCACCACCTATAATTCATTTTCCCTACATGAGACCAGCAAGAGTTTAGCAACTTATATGACACCAATGGGGGGTGTTATTTTAAAGAATGCATGCCATTTAGGATTGCATCTTCAGCAGTAGTATTTAAAAAATATATGCATTCAAGGAATTTTGTGTGGTCTTTTTGATGTCTGAGTGAGGTCTGACCACAAGCTACTCACAAAAGTATTAACTGGGGATGGTTTATTTTCAACCCCCTCTCCCCACCAATAGTTGCAAATAAATATGTCTTTAAGGTAATTAGACAATTGATAAAGTTACTTTATCTTCCAGATGTTAAAAAAAGTGGTAAATTGTTTGAGTCAGTTACCTTTACCATTGGAAGAATTTCCTGATGATAATTGGGAAGAAATGAGTGTGGCTTGAACTGGTGATAAAAAGATGATTACTATTACTAGATCACAATGGAAGATTACCTGCAAAAATGATTTATTTATAGAGAGTATCAAGACATTTGTGATGGGAGGGTGGCCACATACGAAATATATATAGGGTGACAACAATCATTTTGGGAAGTCTTTGATGAATTGTCCTTAACTAATGATAATGTCAAGAGAAGTGTCAAAGTTATTCTCTCCAAGCCTTGCGGTTTACAATTGAACAACTGTGGCACCATGGACATTTAGAAATGGTTAGGTATAAGAAAAGAATCAAGGAGAGGTATTGTTGGCAAAAAATGAATAGGGAATGTGAGAGAACTATTAGAGAATGTGATTTGTGTGTTGATGCAGATAAGTCTTGTTGGACTTCACCATCACTGCAGGGTCACTCCCAAACCTTCTTCCTTCACCCATTCTATTTTTTGCTGAGTTCATTTTGTTGACCACAAGACTCTATGCACTTTATCACTGCTAACCAGTGATAAAATACTTGTGCTCTCTACTTTAAATAGGTAAAATTAGGTTACACCTGATTGCCACATTGAATTTGCGTATAGGTATCTATTAAAGTGGTATTGTGTATACCCAGGGCCTGCAAATTAAATGCTACTAGTTGGCCTGCGGCACTCATTTGACACCCACGTCAGTAGCTCTTAAAATATGTCTCAAGCCTGCCATTGTATTCTAAATCATACATAAACAGCCAAATCGATTTGGTCATTTCACCCTGTTACCAAGCCTTGAACGACCCTTTTATTGCATGCAAGCCAGCCTTAAGTTAGGACCTAGGTAGGATATAGGTGAAGTTGCATTGGAAGTAAAAGGTTGGACATGCACTTTTAAGTTACGTTTTTAAGTTGCACATGTACTGGTAGTGAAAAACCCCTCAGTTAATTTTTTCTAACTTTTGATTGGGGACATGTGAGCATTCGAATTTGGTGCCTAGGAAATTGTAATTAAAAATCGTATGGTAACGTCGGATTTTAAGTTACAATTTTGAAAACGCCACTATTAGAAGGTTATCATGTATTTTGAGGGGTTGGGCCCTTATTGCCAGCTGGAATAGGCCTCTCTCTATATTAATCAAAGGCATGTCCAGCTGTCTGTTCACATGATACTGCACTTCTAAGAATGAGGACCAATCACTCAATTTCCTTGGCCTTTGTATTTATTTACTATGATTCTTTCATTCGTTTTCATGAAATCACAATTCCTTTTTTTGTCTGAATAGAGACCACAATCAACTTTTCAGATATATACATAAACATTTTCAGTGCATCAAACTGAAATTATAAAGAACAAATACCAAAAGCAGGAAAAACACATTTGACAAATTAAAAACAGTACATGTATACAATCTCACAAATACTTTGCACAGTCTTATATTTATATAATCAAACAGCAATGGCCATAATTCTCCTAATCAAGAATGGTTTTGTTCTGCTGTTGGCAACTCTTGGGAACTGTTGAACCAATTCTTGAGGTTGAGAAATTGTAACTAATCCCCTAGACAGTCCTATTTCACGGCACAGTATAATCTCTTGGGAAATACATCTGTAGGAATAGGACTATCTAATAATGTAAATGTAGGCCTGTGTTACAGATTTGGGGCATAGCCCAGATGGTGCAAATGTACATCTGTATTCAGAGCATGTTGCTCCAGCCTGGAACAGTTCAGAACATAGTTAGTGGGAGTATGGGCCTGAATAGCTGTTCAAATCCCCAATACATGTTTTTCTTCAGAAGGCCTCAGAGAACATATGAGCTCTAAAAGCCCACAAACAGGAGTCAGCAAGCATATGCTGTTCCCTTTGTTGCATTGGACTTCAAAAACCCTTTAGAAGTCTGGATGCTGGGTATGCATGCTGAGACAGAGGCAAACCAGCTTCTAGAGTGCTGTCTGTTTCTGTATATGCACATTCCCTGAAGGTTTTTACAGGGGCACCTGGACCTCAGCCCAGAGGTCTGGTGCCTTCTTGTGGGCTAGGGGACAAACTGAGCTCACTCCCAAACAGGATTTTCCATGGCTCACTAATTGTGTTTGGATGTTAGGTGCTTCACATTTAATTTCAGATTTAGTCATCTACAATTGAATTAAAGTTTAATTTTGCAGCCCTATAAGAGTGGAGTGGTTTGATCATTTTATTAAGCCTTTGCATATTGGCATGAAAAGATCCTTTAGACACGTCACAAAATGTGAATTAGCTCAGTCACTAAAGGATATATTGTGCAGAACCTCCATTACTCAGGATGTAAATGCTGCATTCACCATTTATACTAAAATAGTGCAAAAAGCTTCTGAGACAATAGTGCTTAGTAAAAAGATTCAACATAACAAAACAGCATGCAACCTGTGTTTTCCTACTGAATAGTTCTTCAGGAAATAAATTATCTGGAAATTAAAAATCAACTAAAGATCATTACCACTTAAGGCCAACATTTCTCCATGAAGATATCATCCAGCTTCAATTATCGAAAAGAGATGTGAAGCGTCCTGCAGACTGTGGTGTAGACTTATAAGATCCTCAATAAAAAAAGTATGTTTCTTAGATTCCCAAAGATAGTAAAAAGTGATCCCATGGTGATCCTTATCATATTTCAAAATAAATGTCAGTGACCAATCTGATGTAGCTGGGAAAAGCCAATAAGAAATTTATGGCTGAGCACTACATCATTCAACACGTGTGGTTAGTGTGGGCAATAGCACTACATGTGCAACCCTTAAATTTCGGGATGTTGTTTACTGCATGAAGGATATTGGAGATATCTGCATTCTCATCATTCAAGATTTATGTTTGGCATTTGATATTTGTGATTACCCTAGGCTCACTAAAAGCTAAAAACCTGCATTTGTTTGTAAAGAGAAACCTCATCCTCGCTAGATATTTTCAAACAGCTAGTTAGGATAGGCAGAGCCTCCTCTGATACTGTGCCTGTAACATGTGGTATTCCCTAAAGGTCTTTTCTCTTATCTGTGTTGTTCAATTTATATTTAGGTCTGTCAAGAATCATGATGGGGAGTGCAAAGTTGCCACTCACCAGTAGGCTTACGATAAAGAAATGTATTTAAGAAATCCTCATTCCAAAACATATACACTGTAAAATTGATTTCTAATGTGCATAAATAGATGCCCTTTACCTGCGCAGGTTCAACCAGAAGTACTTTTTACATGATCTACACATCAACAGATTCCTCTCACACCCAGATTATGACACCAAATCACTGGACATGTAGATATTCCATGCTCTGCACAAATTGATCACACAACTATAACACTCGAGTTGTGTTTCATTCCATTAAAAACTAGAACCTGGAATTTTGCTGTGTAATGCATCCTCTGGTACTGTCCAGGAATGATTATTGATGTCCCATATTAATGGGTATTACTACTTCCTCTTTAACTTGAAGGAAAGCATCCTGCATTTGGTGGCCTTACTACTCTTGGTTACAAGAAGATCCAATCACATATAACCTATTGCGAAGGATAACACTAGCCTTTCCCAGGAGCAAGAACAAAAAAATAGCATGACATGCATCTCTTTTAAATCTCAACACCTCTAATATCCAGAGTACCTTTGGATATCTCTCAAAATATCTAGTGACGGGGGCGTGGCTTGGACAGCAGTGGCGATGGCTGTCTAACCGAGTGGCTCTGCAGACAGAGGAGATAATACTCCTCTCTTCAGGTGCCAAACTTGAGGGTACAATGCCAAAATAACAAACTTTTGATCGCCTGACTCCACTGCCTTGACTTAGATGTAGACCTCCCTCAGATCTACACGGATTTTGCAATAAATCTCTGCCTCCCTCGGCGCCCGTGAAACCAGCACGGGGATTCTAAAATGGCGCCACTCCACTGCTCGGGACCCGCCTGAGCCCGGGACCTGATTGAGCCCGTCGCTGCTCCTCAAGAGCCGGCTGGGGCCGCTCTGGTCTGAAAGAATGCTGCCTCCTTACCCAACGCGGCACATTTAGAAGGTGGGTGCCTCCCGAAACCACTGAATCATCCCTCCAGCCACCGCTCCCTGCCTGAGCCCAAAATGGCAGCTTTAGCGGACATACCGAGTAGCTCTGTTTCGCGTTACTGCAATTAATTGTGAAACAGCCCTCAAACTCCTTAATATTGTGAATGGTCATTCTCATCAGCGCATGGGGGATCTCCACTCACTAGCCTATGCATAGTCTCCTGGCCAGTAACTCCTCTGCAGACCTGCCTCACCGGAACTCTCAAAATGGCGGCGCATTACTGCCGGAGCCTTTGTTAACTGAAGCCATGATCACTTGGGCTCTTCCCTTTCTGCCATAACCTTCAACGGAAACCCACTCACAACTCCTGCTCTGCACGTATGGAGCCCTAATCCAGTGATGTAACTGCACCAAAACTGCCTCAACCTCTGTAATGCATGTCTAGAGCCCTAACCCAGCAGTATAACTACACCAGAATTGCTTCAGGTACCACTGGTCAAGCCCCTATATACATACATTGTGCCTAGCCCCATGCAATGGTAATGTGGCATGACTTGCCTTTCCTACACCAGTGAGCACTGTCCCAGTGCGCGTTATCTATACTACGTTCGCTAAACGAGCCTCGCAAAACCCAGGCAGAGCACGAGGGGTTAACTGAAAGAGAAGCTAGACCCAATACGACGCTCTCTCCATGAGGCCTGTTCCCATCTGAATATTACAACAAGTCACAAAAGTGGTTAACACTCCACAACACACCCTGCGACCTATACAAAAACTTAGCCCGACGAACACCTGGCCAGACCTGATCTTGCCTCACACCAGTCAGCAAATCGCCCAAACTCCTTTTTACTCTGCAACTCGCTGCTCCTACAGTTGGGTCCTACTGTAACGACAGGCGAATAGCAGCAACTGACCTGTACCAGACACACATCAAGTGCCAATTCTTCTGTTGCTCAAGACCCAAGCATTGGTGAACGATCTCACAATGGCTGAAAGAGAAGGTGGAGTCAACAATAAAAAGGTGCGTCAGGAACCAACGCTTTCAGATTCTCCCATTAAAGCCTGAGCAGACATATCAGCCACCATGGACATGATCCTAAAAAAATTGGCTGAAGTTCATGATCTCGCCAAATCCACCAAATGCAATATGGACTCCATGCAACTAGAACTCACGGCAATTAGAGCGGATATGAACACTATCAATAAAAACCTCGGCGAAGCGGAGCAGCGCTTAACTGAGGTGGAAGACAAAACCCTACAGTCGTCAAAAATGATAAAGCGCCTCGAAAACACCACCGACTATCTTAGGAGACAAAACGCTGAGCTGGAAGACCGTAACAGGAAAGGGAACATCCGCATTTTTGGTGTTCCAGAAAACTCTGAAAAGGACGCAGGTTCATGCGTGGCATTGTTAGAGGAGTGGATCCCAATGATAACAAAGATCGAATTCCAACATGAATTTGAATTGGACAGAGTGCGTAGGACTCCCACTTCTATTGATAAAGGGAGGAAAGGCCCGCGTCCCCTGATTTGCAAACCTTTCAGATACCAGCACGTCGAGGCCATTCTACAATTTGCAAGGAAGAACTATCATATCTCTTGGGAAGGACAACGGATGATTTTCACTCAGGATATCTCCAAAGACACTGCTGAGCTACGGAAAGGTTTACTTCAACTGAGTGACAAGCTGAAGGGTAGAACATTCCTTTTTCCTTTGCAGGCCCATCTAAATTCCAAATTATTGAAAACGGTAGACCTCATTTCTACTCGGACCCTCGTGACATGGCTTGCCATCTGGAGGACTGCCCAGTACAGAGTATGGATCAATGAAACAGCACATCCAACAAGAGGAAAACAGACTCCCAAGACTCATCGCATGCCTGAAGCTTGCACCCATCCCCTGCCACTGTCAATAGGATAGTTCTGACTCACCGTCCTACACAAAAAACTATGCTTACATTACCGACGGTGGACTAGCATGAATGACGTGCTCACGAGGAACTTCCTGACCAACCGTCCTACACCCGAATCTGTGCTTAACTTACCGATGGTGGTCCAACTGTCCTGATCACAGTGCTCACGAGAAACTTACTGAACTTACTGAACGAACACCTTCCCCCCAAGCCTTTGCTAGCATCGTGAGTACACTCTAAGTCACAACTCACTGTTAGTCATTGTGATTTAATGTTACTACGGCCAAAAACAAGATCACACTCACAGACCATATAGACCTCAATCTGAACTTATAACGTCATTGTGGTTACGCTGTTCTGAATTTTACTATTATATGGTTAATTGTTCCTAGGTGCCTGGTTGACTGCTCTGTTTCAAGATTTACTGTATACAGGCCCTGATCTTGAAGCTTAGGTCCTAGTGTATTCAAACCTTACCCTTAACATTTAAGATCTAGTTCACACAAGCCTAATCTTGCTTACTCTTGTTTATCCAGCCCTAATATTGTTCTGCCTGAAGAATTGTTGTTTCAAATATCATCTCTGTTCTGTTCACAGACGGTACTGTCGTCGCACACCCTATGTTCGTATTTTTTGGGGGGGGAGTGAAGGGAGGTGGGATGGGGTGGGAGACGATGGGAAAAGGGGGAGGGGAGGGGATGTAATGGGGTTGAAAAGGGAGTTGTATGTTACACTGCTTGTTTTCTTCAGTTTTGTTTTTTGTTTCCCCCGAGAATCTGAAGCCAAAGTTCACATGGTGTCACACACTTCCACTTCACACACCAATCAGGGACCTTGCACTAGGGACTATTCAAGTAGACCTCTAACAATTATTACATATTATGCACCATCCAACGGGTGATCCTCTCAGCGACGACATTCCTTACACATGCCTAGTACCATCTCCCTCACGGAAAACCTCAATATAGCCTCCTTGAATGTCAAGGGTCTTAATCAGCCAGTAAAAATATGGAAGGTATTTGAATACCTCTCTAAATCTAAAGGGGACATCATCCTCTTACAAGAAACTAAGCTCTCGGAGGAGGACACACGGTTTATTAACCTTCATTGGATCTCATACACACTCTGCTCCCCTGCTAACCACAAGAAAGGAGGGGTGATCACCCTAATTGCAAAAAAATCTAACCTCTCTGTTACCGCACACATACATGACACAGAGGGCAGACTATTAGTTACCCACCTGATGAGGGACGATGACCCCGTCCACGTTGTGAACATATACGGTCCTAACTCTGACACTCCAGAATTTTGGGATTCTGTCTCCCTTGTCATAGAGAATATCCCACAAGAAGAACTCTTAGTTGTGGGTGGCAACTTCAATCTTTCATGACATCCTATACTTGACCGACGGTCTAAATGCTTATTTCAACCTTCCCGCTCACACGAGGCGCTTACACGTCTATGCACCAGATTCCTGCTAAAGTACTCCTGGAGACTCAAAAACCCAGATGGAAGGGATTATACCTTCTATTCAGCCCCACACAACTCATACTCCAGAATTGATTTTATCCTTATTTCAAACTCCTTCACTCATTTAATCGAAGAAACTGACATTGTACCAAAACTAGTCTCCTATCTCTCTTTAATTAGCACCAAGCTTGCGGGTTCCCGCTCGATCTTACCTCCAAAACGTTGGAGATTCAATGAATAAATTCTATTAGACCCTGCAAACAAACAACAAATAATGAACGCCATATCGGAATACATCTCATTAAACGACTCCCCAGACGCAGACATCTCCATAGTCTGGGACGCTCTAAAAGCTATGATAAGAGGAGTTATTATTGGCATCAGAGCAAAAACCAATAAGGCACTTAACCATGATCTTGACAAGCTTGAAAAAGATATCAACACTCTGGAAAACACTCATGTGACTGATGACGCACCCGCCCTAGAACAACTGACCAGAAAAAAATACGAATATAATGCTATCGCCAGCAAGCGAGCCGGTGTGTGGATTAACAAGTTCAAAGCCTTAAAGCTATGCGAGGGGAATAGGGCTGGGAAGCTTCTTGCTTCCTATCTCAAACACAAACAAAAGCTGCTCACTATATCATCAATCAAAGACTCCACAAACAAGACACACACAAAACAAGAGAACATTTTAAACACCTTCAAATCCTTTTATGAGGACCTTTACAGAAATGAGACGATACTTGATCCGATCGCCTGCAATAAATATCTAGATACATTGAACCTTTCCAAACTCCCAGACGAGGATAGCGCTAACATAGGCTCCCCCATTAAAGACACAGAAATCCTGGCCTCCATCAAATCGCTTAAAAGCAACAAAGCCCCGGGACCGGATGGGTTCTCTGCAGCCTTCTACAAGGCTTTCGACAAGCCGCTCGCCCCCTTACTACTAAAGCTTTTTATCTCGATTGCCACCCCTGGAAGTATTTCTAAATCAATGTGCGAAGCCACTATAATTGTTATCCCGAAAGATGGTAAGGACCCTCTTTTAACTAAAAATCATCGTCCCATTTTGCTGATAAATTTGGACTGTAAAATATATGCCAACAATCTTGCGAATAGACTTTATTCCATCCTTCCCAAACTAATTAGCAACTCGCAGGTAGGTTTTTTAAAACACCGCTTATCCAGTGACAATACCAGATTATTATGCCACATCCTAGAGAAAACCAAAATAACCCCAACACAAATGGTTGTTACAACCCTCAACGCTGAAAAAGCGTTCGATAAAGTATCCTGGTCCTTCTTGCAGCACTGTATGAACACCTTCAACCTAGGATCCTCATACATTAATATGGTAATGGCCCTTTATTCATCACCATCTGCTAGAATCCCCATTAATGGCCACCTCTCAGATTCATTTGGTTTACAACAGGGCACTAGACAAGGCTGCCCCTCTCACCAGCGCTATTCCTCTTGGCCCTCGAACCCCTCCTGGCAGACATAAAACAAATTAAAGATATAGCAGGTGTGTGCTTCGGAGACAAGCAAGTGAAGCTGGTGGCATACACCGACGATATCCTAATTGCAACAGAGAACCCAGAGACCTCCATAAAAGCCCTCATGTCTACAATTGAAAATTACTCGACCTTCTCTGACTACAAATTGAACCGAGATAAGTTGGAAGTTAAACCCCTGTATATCCATACTACCAGAGATGTACTAGGTGACTCAGGTCTTACTTGGCAAACCAACTTTATTAAATATCTGGGAATCGAATTTGGTAGTTCCGTCTTCAAAACACTCCGCCACAATGAATCCATCTCCTTAGATAAAATCAAATTACTCTTAGATGGCTGGTCCCCTTGCTTTATAACCTGGTGGGGAAGAGTCGAAACGATCAAAATGATGATCTCTCCCCTAGTCAATTACCTCATCACCATGTTCCACTCACCCTATCCCAGGATTTTCCCCACAAACTTGATACTCTAATCTCCAAATTCATGTGGAAAGGTAAAAAAGCTAGAATTAGTTTTAAAAAACCTTGTCTCGACAAAACCCTGGGGGGGGTTAACCTAGCGGACTTCAAATTATACCAGATTGCCTTTCTTGCCAAACAAGGCTCTCACTGGCTGGCACCCCAACCTGGATACACTCCTGTTTGGCTCAATGTCGAAAAAGCCCTTATCAAGAATCTTGACCCAGTGTCCTTCCTTACTACCAAAATTAAATTTAGCCAGCTGCTCCATTTCCATTTTTAAAACCACAAAACTCGCCCTCCTAAAAATTGATAAACTCTTACCCAACCACATTACACGATCGGAATGGGAATCTCTATGGCATAACCGCATACTATTGTATAAAGGGAAACCACTATACAATGAAACCTGGATTTCTAAAGGTATATTCTTCCCACACCAACTACTAAATGGATCTATACTGCTCTCCTTTGCAGAAATACTAAGCAAATTCGATTTAGAAGCAATAGAATTTTATAACGTTCTGAACGTTAAAGTAGCAAACTCCAAAGCAAAATTAACCAAACAGATGCCTTCCCTTCCAGGCTACTTAGCTACCATTAATAGACTAGGCCACCAAGTCTCAAGACTTTACAAACTATTATGCCCACAACATTCCAACCTCAACAAAGATCTACGGCAGTTCTGTGAATCATACTCCTCGGTACCAATCTCAGACGTGGAATGGGCCAAAACATGGAAATCTACCACAAGACACAAGATAAGCCCTACTCTCTCCCAGACTAAGTTTTTGCTTCTCCACAAAGCCTTTTGGACTCCAGCACGTCTCTTCTTACATAACATTAGAGACAATGACACCTGCTGAAACTGTAACGAGGAAAGAGGCGACCTTGAACACTTATTGCTAAAATGCGTATGCGTTAAAACCTTTTGGGCTAAAATCCTAGCGTTCATCACTAAAGTATTCTCCCTCTCCTTCACAAGGGAATTTTCTACCCTAGTTCTGGGTTTTACTAAATTTACTTCGCTATCTGAAGATGACAAGGCCTTAGTTGACCTTCTTTTCACGGCGGCTGTGAAAATAATCTTGAACAACTGGAAAGACACCTGAAAAGTATCCTTTAAACACTGGCTAATGTATGAATGAATGAATACTTTCTTGTCCCAGCGCTGTAAGACCAGAGGACGTGAAGAAGACATTATTGAAACAAAAATGTCTTTAGTCGCTTCCTGAAAGCCAGATGGTTGGTTCTGGATCTCCAACCTAAGAGGAGCTGACAATATTTCATTCCTAAACACCCCTTGGCGTCCCCCCCGTAGAAGAATGTGGTCTTCTCTAGACAACTATTCCAGTGCACACAAACCCCCATGACTTTCCCCTCCGCACTCCCAGATGCCTGTGCCCAATTCTCCATCAGTACACTTACCTCTGGGCCTACCCTGTAGCTGTCCTCTATTCCGGGAACTCTTTCCCTGAGAGGTTGTCACTTATACACCAATACTCACCACTTGTGTGTAAATACTATATGTGCTGTTTATGAATAATGACATGTCAGCTCCATGCATCGCTTTTATTTCAGTTCAAGTCTTATTTTATTCCAACCTAATATTGTTCTGACCCTATAGTACTGTCAACAACATTGTACCTGTTCTCTCAGTATGTACTGATTGATACATT
Organism: Lissotriton vulgaris; assembly: GCF_964263255.1. Taxonomy (NCBI): domain Eukaryota; kingdom Metazoa; phylum Chordata; class Amphibia; order Caudata; family Salamandridae; genus Lissotriton; species Lissotriton vulgaris. Next base: position 60,090 of record NW_028244341.1, read on the forward strand.
CACCAACATAAAAAATTGTGAAATCAAAAAAATATATATCTAGTGACAAGAATTTGAAACGACTATATAACGATGATGTAAGACTGGAATCCAAAATCAGACCCTGAATAACTGCAACACAATCATTTCATAGTAAAACTATCTTACTTTGGAACACTAGTGTTGTCAACTTGCACCATTCAGGAGCATATTTTTCAAAGGTTTTGCTCTGCCCTAGTGCCACTCAAGGGGATGCAGGATGATACAAAATCTAGATTGAGATTTATCAAGCCACATAAGGCCACTTTGCATGGCGCTGCATATCTGGTAAATCTAAAGTAACGCACAGCACCACAAGTTGATGCCTTGAGTTGCTCTGCCCCAGGGAAGCGTTCCTTGGGTGGAGCGGGGGTGTTCTCATGCATCCACCCATTGCTTTTGGTGCATTCCAAGATTTAGCAGACCTGGAAATGCATCAAAATGTTATACTATCCCAGGCGAGGCATAACAAGGAGAAATTAGTCCTCATGTTTCCCTCTTTCTGTGTGGACTGCATTCTGCAGCACACATAGAAAACAAAAAAAGCTCAGAGGATTGTTTTTGTGCAGGAAGGTGGAGGAAGACAATGTGCAAGTGCCTGTACATAGTGCACCGGTGCAGGAGAGGGCAGTAATGCACCATATAATGTTAAATATACACTTTGTTGCCCTCTTCATCTCATGCAATGCAGCACAGCAAGATGTCTTGCTGTGCTGCGTTGCATTTCATTTTGATAACTCTGCCTCACAATGACTTTTCTTGAATTGTGCAAAAAGGTGACAATGAACTTAAACTTACTCCAACTAGCTTCATCATCTATCTAATTCATTAATGGTACATTCTCCTGTCACCCCCTATTTTTATCTTTTTTTCCACCTTACCTTTCCTTAGTGCATTCCGCCACAATACGTCATGTTCTAACATCTTTCGCTTTCTTTCTTTTGTTACAGTAACCCCTCAAGTCTTACTTCTGGAAACATTTTTCCTTTTTTTAATACCTACCTGTTTTGTGTTTTTTAATATAATTTAATTTATGATGATTCTCTGTTGAGAATGTCCTGCATTCCTATTGCTATTGGAAAATTCAGCATGCTAACACTTTTAGGTAAGGCAGCACACTGTAAAAGTGTAAAACCAGGCACAGAAAGCACATAAAGATGTTCCTTTATTTGAATAGGGTAGCATCCTAACTCCTGAAAGATGTGCATATTTACAAGGCCATGAAAAGACACTCAGGGTGACTTCACGTGGCATTGTAAATATGGGCAAGCCTACAGTGCCACCAGTGCATTAACACAAGTAACACACTGGCCTCGCAATGGGCTTGTAAATGCAGACCATAGCTTGAACATCTGCCCTTCTTTTGCCACACGTGGCCAACGCCAATCCTCCTCCAGAGGGGGCAGATCTTCTATGGGCAGGCATCTCTTGTCTGTAATTTTATGCAACTTTCATATGGGGGTAACACACAGCAGGTTCGCTCTTTATAGGACAACATATGTGGTGTAATCATAAAAGGTTTGTGTCTTTCGCATCAACACATTGGTTTTGCCATTGAAAAGGGTTTAATTGGGCATATTCAACCTTGACTGAGCTGACCTTAATATTTCTTTATACATGTGAGTATTTGCCATCAGAAGGCCAAAATGTATTATTTCATCCACTACTGTTGTACTGGATCAGTTGGACATGCAGTTGATACTCATATATACTACATATGCTTGCTTTGTACAACTTCACAGCTATTTGTAGGTGATCCTAAAACTCTATTCTGAACATCACATCAGAACAGTGTGTGAGTGTGCTTTAGCCATTCTGTATGGAACCCCCATATATCAGCTTATTCACAGATATTTTGTTTGTGCTCACACTGTCACCCTCCTTACAAAATGGTGTCATAACAATCCATGTCAGTTAACCACCACTCTGCCAGCATGTAATGGTACACCTCATCCCTCTATGGAGTTGTAAAATTATGAATAATTTCAGGTTACATGGGAGTGAGCCCATGCAAAGATTGTATTGTTTATGTTGATTGCTAAATGTTCATTTTAATGAAGGCTGTGCAAAGGAACAACTTCTCCAGTGGGAGGAATCTTGCATCTATTTCACCTCCACATTTGCCAGGCACAGCAATGTTTAAAAAAGCACTATATGTGGTGACATATGGGTTTGATATACAGGGAATCTGGATATTGCCTACCTATTCATTACCCCCACACTTACTTTACAATGCTATCTGGGTAGTTAATTGGGATAAGATGGTAATTTCACACACCAAATACTATGGGAATGCTTGCTTACAGCAATTTCCCAGGCTAGATTTTATACATTGATTGTATTCCATCATTTTTTACATGTCCTACTTTGAAAATTGATATGTTCACCATACACAGGCACACATGAGGTGAGCATACAGTTATTTCTTGGCCTACGTATGATACTGTTTGAATTGACAACCTTGAAAATTGATATTTTCACCATGCACAGGCAGACATGAGGTGAGCATACAGCGATTTCTTGGCCTACGTATGATACTGTTTAAATTGACATTACATATGTATGACACACAAGTATGAGTTTGCTGGTGAACAGCTAGTCATCACTACTGAAAAGAGTAAGGTTACAATAAAGCAGTGCTGAAGCCATGTATGATCTGCATTTGTACATGCCAAACTTAACATGATATTGTCCTCAGAGGGTTTGTTATGTGAAACAATGTGAGACCATCTACCTCAACTGTCTGTCAGTAGATGGACTGACTTTGAGAGAATCTAATAATTTAGTGAGAAATTAATTCAAAATACCTTTACTAATTACCATGCCTATGCATTATCAATGTTTTAAAATCATTACACATACACGCATTGTGTTGTATGATAGACCTAATTCATATATTGGAGAAGCCTGATTTCTTCCACATGTTAGATTTACATTTTGCTACGATAAATCGCGTTTTTTGGAAGATTCAGTTATGCCACTATATGCAGACACTAATCACTTTTTCTTTTTTCAGAGTATTTACATATCTGTGTACTACTTGTACTTTTCCTCCTTCATTTGTTATACCTTTCATTACCTGATGATTATGTGACAAAACATAGGCTGACAGCTAAATTGAATATCATTGTGTCATCTAATGATATAATGCATTGCTTTACAGAGATTGACTGTTGAGAAAATTATTGTTTCAAAACATTAAACTATTTTAACACAGAATAGCATACATGACATAATGGAGAATATTTGTTCAGGTGTTGAAAAAATTCATGACCACATCATTCATTCGCCTAGCAGCCTCTACAGATTCTGATTCACTACGTTCATTAGTAGTCATGACATCGGCATCATCTACGTCTTGGTTACATATGTTTTTCTTTTATTTCAAGTGAACCCTTTACAGCAATCCTATGTAATATACAGCACCCAACATTGATCTCACATGCAATGTGGGGTTTATACAACAGACTACCTCCAGACAGATCAAGACATCTAAAACTGGATTTTAGTACACCAAAGGTACAATAATAATGAACAACATGACATCCTTCTTCTGCTGGTGTTTTTGGGTTAGTAAATGGGGTCAACAACCAGGGTATGAGAGCATATCCTAAGTCACCTAAATGTAAGAAAAACAAATTTACAAGTGTTAAATGTACAGTCCATGTGCAAATATAACTCTGATGATGTGACTATGTATTATTTATAGTTTCATGAATATATCCTTTTTGTATGGTATGGTAAAATATCAATCAATCAATCAATCAATCAATCAATCAATCAATCAGGGGTTTGTTTAGTGTATCTACTCCGCCATGAGGGTCTCAAGGCGCTGGGGGTGGCTCCATAGGGTGCTGGGTTCATCTGAAGAGCCAGGTCTTGAGGTCCTTCCTGAACTGGAGCAGTGTAGGACTTTGCCGGAGGTTTAGGAGGAGGTCTTTCCAGGTCTTGGCTGCGAGGTAGGAGAAAGACTTTCCACCCATTCTGGTTTTGTAGATGCATGGCATGGTGGCCAGAGAGAGGTCGGCTGATCCGAAGTTTCTCTTGGGTGCATGGAAGGGGAGGCGGTTGTTTAGATATGCTGGTCCAATGTTATGGAGGGGCTTGCATGCATGCATGAGGAGCTAGAAGGTTCTTTTTCTTTTGATGGGGAGCCAGTGGAGGTTACAAAGGTGTTGGATGATATGGTTGTGTCTAGGATCAGTCTAGCTGCGGCGTTCTGGACTGTCTGGAGCTTGCAAAGGAGTTTTTTGTTAATACCGGCATAGAGGGCATTGTCATAGTCCAATGAGGGCGTGAGTGACCGTTTTGCTGGATTTGGAGGGGATCCATCTGAATGTTTTTAGAGTATGCAGACGCTGTTGAAGCAGGCCGAGGGGACAGTATTGATCTGGTGGTTAATAGTGAGTGATGAGTCCAGTTTCATGCATGGTCTGTCAGGGTGGGAGGGGTTCCAAGGGTAGGGAGCTACCAGGTGTTGTCCCATGCTGAAGGAGTAGAGCCAAGGATGAGGACTTCCGTTTTCTCAGAGTTGAGTGTCAGTTAGCTGTCCTTCATCCAGATGGTAACTGCTTTCATCCCTTCTTCGAAGATGTACCTGGAAATATGCTTACCAATCAATACGTCATCTCCATACATTCCACTTTCAAAGCTTTAATGGCCACTCCCCGGATATTTTGCAGCAACATTGGTGAAGAAGTACTTGTTGCCACATACAGCTTGTACATTTATTGAATATGTATGCTTTCTGTTCCCATAGAGGTGGGCAGTTTGATGGAAGCAAGTTAAAATGTGTACAGTCTGTTGCACTAAGGACATGTGGGCAGTTTTGTAGAATCCTTGCTCTATTTGTCTCTGCTATTGTCCCAGTTCTGGAAATGTTAGGTGTTGTGGTATTATTTTCATTATACCTTCCAAAACTTGGGGTACAAATGGAGATAGAGTGCCCTGAGACACACCAGCCTATGTAGCACATGTATTCTAAAAGGAGCCAGAAGCAATCAGGTGTAGTACTACCAGTACCTTCACATGTGGGAGAATGACATGTGATCTTCCAAATTTTGCCTCAAGGGATGGTACAATTTGATGTATGATAGTGGTTATTATGTTTCTGGGGAGCCCAACTTGTTTTATTACCTCTTATTCACTCATGTGGATCTGCCCTCTGTTCCATTCGTTTTTCCCTAATTTTTTGTGCCTTGCTGCCCCCTGTTCCACTAATTTTCCCCTCGTTTTTTGTGCCTTTCTGCCCTCTGTTCCACCCATTTTTCCCTTTGTTTTTTTGCCGTTCTGCCCTCCATTCCACTTGTTTTTTTGTACCCTTCTGCCCTCTGTGCCACTTGTTTTTCCCTCGTGTCTGTGCCCCTTTTGCCTTCTGTTCCACTCGTTTTCTGTGCCATCTTGCCTTCTGTGGCACTTGTTTAACCCTCGATTTTTGTTCCCCTTTTTCCTCCTATTACCTTCGTTGTCCCTCACCGGCCACGCCCCTGCGTCCCCTGCGGCCCGCCCCCCTGACTGCCCACTGCCCATTTGCTGCCCTGCCTCCTGCCTCCCAGCTGCTCCTCCGTCCCACCTCCCCATATATGCCAGCCGCTGCGTGGCCGTGCCGCTGGTGTGCAGAAGGCGTGCCTAAGGCGAGCCCATCTGTGCCCTTCCGCACCTGGACCGTGTCCAGCACCAGAACCCCTGGCCCCCGCACCTGCGACAACAACCACCGCCACTACAATGCCAGCACTCTGCACGTTCTCAACTCCGGACGGAGCCAGACCTGCTATCGCAGGTCGGTGAGAGTCTATAAATCTACCTTAAAGCTCGCTAAAGCCACCCACTATGATGCCAGAATAAAAAATTCCTCCAATTCGGCGAGAGAATCTTATCTCATAGCCAAAGAATTGCTTAAAATCCCAGTTCCTCCCTCTTCGCACCCACCCTCTGAGGACAGAAGCAATGAACTGGCGATCTACTTCAATTCAAAAATTGCTCGAATACTAGCCTCCCTTCCACCTCCTAGTCCATCTCTCAACACGGACAAAGTGGTGACCATCAACACTATGGGTAACAGCCTACATCCTCAATTGGTCACATTTAGAGCAATATCCTTGGATGAAGTAGTCTCAACACTGGCCAAGATGAAAAGCGGCTCTCCTCTTGATCCGGCCCCTGTTAGATTTCTAAAGACAGTGTCCCCTATCATAGCACCCACTATCATGGAACTTATCAACATCTCCCTCTCACAAGGCTGTGTTCCTCTGAGTTGGAAGAGCGCTGTCGTTAAGGCTCTTTTAAAAAAACCACATTTGGATCCTGCAGATATGGCCAACTACAGACCGATTTCGCTTCTCCCATGCATCAGCAAGATGGCCGAGAAATTGGTTAATGGGCAACTATCCCAGTACCTTGAAACTAACAATCTCTTGCGACGGTCGCAAACGGGATTCCGACCTGGCCATGGCACGGACACCACACTCCTCACTGTCATCGAGGAGGCAAGGTGCATTCTGGATTCAGGAGGGTCAGTGGCGGTGATCCTCGTGGACCTCAGTGCAGCCTTTGGTACAGTGGACCACCGTGTGCTTCTCCACCGGCTGGCGAGGGCAGGAATCGCGGGTAAGGCGCTCGCTTGGATAGACTCTTTTCTATCAGGCCGTTCATTTCAGGTCTGGGACGGCAGCTCACACTCTGTCCCTCTTCCACTCTCAAGCAGAGTCCCTCAGGGGTCTTCGCTTAGTCCCACCTTGTTTAATGTTTACATGGCCCCTCTTGAAGATGTCATTGCCCCCTACGGGATAAAAACAGTGAGCTATGCGGATGACACGCAACTTGTCGTTTCATTATCTCACCTTGACAACCATCCAGATAACCTATTGAACTGCTTCCAGGACATCCACCTCTGGATGTGCGAGTCATCGCTGAAGCTCAACGGAGCAAAAACTGAAATAATGCTCATGGGCAAGAAATGGACATCTATCCCCTCGTCGGTCTGGCCAGACGTTTTCGGTGAGGTACCAACCCCGAAAAAAGAAATTAAGACACTGGGAGTCTGGCTGGAACCTGAGCTGACCATGAAGACCCAAGCAGCCAAAACAGCAGCAATCTGCTTTGGACTCATGCGATCCATACGCAAGATCCTCCCTCTTCTCCCCCCCTTATCAAGGAAATTACTGGTACAAGGCCTTATCCTTGCCCGACTGGACTACAGCAACGCCGTCTACCTCGGCGCGCCTGAATCCACCATGGCTAAACTGCAACGCACCCAAAATGCGGCGGCGCGGCTCATTATGAGTCTTCCTTCAAGAGCCCCAGCCAGTCCAGCCCTCAAAGCCCTACATTGGCTTCCAGTGCGCCAGAGGGTAGAATTCAAGGCTCTATGCACCGCCCATAAACTCATTAACGGTGTAGGCCCTGCTGTCCTGGAAGACATGGTCACCCCCTATAAAGCCCCTAGACTTTTGCGCTCGGATAACGAACGCTTGGCCATTGTCCCCAGATTCAGGAAAGCACGCACCGGTGGTCGACGCTTTTCAGTAAAAGCGTCCTCAGGATGGAACTCACTTCCCCGCAGCCTCCGTCTGGAACCCTGTTACCCACTCTTTCGGAAAAGACTGAAAACCTTCCTTTTCCCTAAATAGTACCCCCTACTGTATCCCTTCCCCTTCGGTCTACACTAAATTAACAGCGCGGGGATGCCTTCGGGTCACCAGGCGCTTTATAAATTGCTAAATAAATAAATAAATAAATAAATAAGGTTACCCCGAAACACACACATGGCCCCTTCACCTGTCTGAACTGCAGCTACACCAGCCTCAAAGCCGACAAACCACCCGCAGAAATACCCCTACCACCTCCGATGCATACTATTGAACATCCGCTCCACACGCAGGCATGCTGTTGAGCTCTGGGACCTGCTCGGCACAACATCCCCGGATGTCGCC